>NC_081347.1:31969518-32002794 GCF_029784015.1 Lycium ferocissimum | reverse complement strand
AAATATGTGGTATCTTGGCATATTAATGCCGTTGTATGGAACGATAGCGAGGCTAATTAGTCTATGTCCATAATGACGCTGCTAATGTTAATGTTCAGTTCGAAAAAAAAATGCGGCACTGTTTATACGACTTGTTAAGAGGTACAGGTACAATGATAGGTAAGGGGTGCTCGGTACAAGTATCGGGTTCCCGTCACGGCCCCTAGTTGGGTCGTGACACAGCGAGATCGCGGTAGAGGTGGTTTGACCGCCGCAGCATCGTCGGAAAATAGTAAGCCGTGTTTTTTTAACTTGAATTTGTTTCTTCTGAGGGTTAGTTCCCTTGCCTTATCTTATGATGGTCTATCCTCTTAGGCTTGAATTAATGGTCCAAATGTATGGGGACTAGTTGGAGAGGATGAGTTTCTACCTTAGCATTGAGAATTGAATAATAGGCTTTAAATATTAGTTTAATTGGTGAGTCTTGCCTATAGTAAGATGGGATTTCATGAAATAGTAAATCGTAAGCTTGAAACTCTATTCTAGACTAAGATTGATTAAGGATAGAAAAAGGGGATAGTTCGAAACAAGAGCTAATAATTTGAGAGTTATGTTGAGGTTGTACAATGTGAAGTTGAATCGAGGGTTATATATGAATGGGTAAGTTCTAGTATGTCATAGGCTATAGGGGACATTGGTTGGATAACAGAAGCAGAGACGTTAGTGGTGATTGTGTTACTTATGGCCGGTGAGAGATGATATTTTTTATTGCATTATATTTTCATAATTTCCTATATGGTTATTGAGCTTACTTTTATGTTTGTTGATTGGTGTTCTCGAGTTGTATGACATTTTGCTAAGGTAAGGCTTGTTTCCGCGGTCTCTGAGTTAAATTCGGTCATATTAAAGAAATGGTGATCTTAGTTAAATTAGTTGTCTAAGTCAAAAAAGGGTTAAGTATGAACTTCGTGAAGGTGTGTCTGAGTCCTAATTTGTTGAGATAGATATGGGGAATAAGTAATAAATTGATGGTAGTTGAGATTTGTCTAAGAGTTGATACACTGTTGTGACTTCTTGATAAATAGTAAATTTGTCATAATGTGAGAAATATAAGGATGTTAAACAGTTCCGATAGGACGAGATGTTATGAAGAGTGTCCTAATGAATTAGTCTCGAGGAAATAGGGTAAATGTGTTGGTGGAATAGATAAGATTGTTGGGTTTCACGTGGTCCTTTTGGAGTATTAAGTAAGTGATAGAAACAGAAAGGTTCAGGTAAGTCCGTGGTAACTGTTACTTGGCTTGAATGGTTGATAGGTAAAAGGTTGACATAGTAGTATTAAACAAAGTATGTTGAGATATGAAATCTTAGTTACTGATCTAAGAAAGATTTGTTGTTGGCGTTCATGATCATAACGGTCTTGAGAAGAGGTAATCATTAGAGGTATAAATTGGGATTAGTATGATCAACTTCGATATAGTAGGTGATGCATATGTGTTGTAGTAATTCCTGTGGTAGGTTTGAGTACAGGAATATGGAAATTGGGTCTTTGAGCTAAACTTAGAAATAAGCTTTGTCTGATAAGATGAATAGATATTGGTTAGGGTGCACTCAGTGCTGTGGAGGCTTCCGTGTGGTTATGATGCATGTCCTTAGGTTATCGTCAACCTTCGTACTCCAGTTCTTCGTTCAAGGACGAACAATGGGTAAATTGGTATATGGTGTAATGACCCGTTTAGTCGTTATAGTGTTTGGACCCATTTAACATTGTTGACCTTTCCCCAAGTCCCTTTAGTATGATCTATGACTTAATGAAGTCAATGGGTTGGTTTCTGCAAGGTTCGAGTGTAAATTGAGTCATTGATGGAGAAGCTAGTTAAGTAAGCAAGTTAGAGTTGACCACGGTCAACATCGAGTTAGAATGACCCCGTGTCAATGTTTTGGAAGTTTCAACATGTTAATATGATGATTTTGAACTTGTCCATAAGTTTTGGTGATGTTCCGATGAGTTTCAGATGGGTTGGGTTTTGTCGCGCTCGTATTCAATGTTTTCGCCGGAGGTCTATGGATAGAAATGGCTCCATATTGACCATCCGACCTTTTTTTTTGGGTGAGGTTTAAACCATTAGATCCGTATAGAAATTACAAAGCTATAGGAAAAAGAATCGTCGCGTTTCGCTTACGGATGAGGGAGTTATGCCCATTTAGTGCGAACTGCTGCAGCAGGTCCGCTATAGCGACCAAGAGGCCGCTATAGCTGTCTGGAGACCACTGCAGTGGCCGACGGGGAAGAAAATATCTATTTTAATATCCCAACTCCTACCGATTAATCCCAAGACCCCAAAGTCAGTTTTCAAGAGAGAAAGAGGCAAAATTCATCCCATTCATTGATGAAAGCATCTTGGAGGGTAAGTCTCCATCCTTATTTGTTCCTTTTCCTTTCTTCTCCAAGTTTCAGGATTATTTTAAGGTCCATCAATGGTGGGTGAAAATCCCAGAACCCTAGAATTAGTAATCCCTTAAATAATTGGTGGGTTGTTTATTTTGTTGTTGATTAATCATCTAGGAGTATAGATTATCATTTTCTAGGAAGGAAATTTGATTTTTTATGGTTGAAATTTCATGTTAAGACTTAGGGTTCTAATAAAAATGGAAATTTTGTCCTAAAATCTGTTTGAAAGGGTAAATTGACTAGAAACCCATGAATTGAAGGTTAATGATTGTAGAGATAGACGTTATGATAAATTCACAATTAAAGGATAGTTTCATCCATTGAAAAGGGTAGAAGTAAGTGGGTTTTCTTCCCCAAATTGTTGTTCTTGTTCAAATACTTGGTCCGTTTCTTACTTAGCATCATATTGTTAGACTTTGACCGTTATGAGGCGCTTCGAAAATAGAGGACTCGTGTGGAGTAGTTCATGGCTCCTGTTCTGCATTCCAGGTAGGTTATTGCTTACTCTAGTTAGACTTTGATTAGCGAAACGTATGTATCGTGTAGAATTGATGGGAGAAAGCATGATTAGGTCTTCAGACCTGGTGTTTTGGTTGGATATTAGCTAGGTTGGTATGACTTCTGATTTTATGGGCTCGTCGCCATTACGTTATTTACTGAAATATGAGGTGTAGTTGTATTCATACTGTGGTGATTCGGGATGGATTTCTATTAGGTTGATTGTTGTTGATGGTGGCTTGTTGCCCTGTTATTGTGATTTGACTTATTGCCTAAATTGTAATGTTGTACTTAGTTCTCTCTTATTGTGACACATATTACCGGAGAAAGGAAGGATAATGAGTTTAGAGTTGAATTGTGACATAAACTTATGACAGTACGTAGATAAAAACTTGATGTATGAATTACTGTTGATGATAATATATAGAAAAGTGGAGCTTCTTGGTGATACAAGACTTGTTGTGAGGCGTACCTGCTACATGTGGAAGTAAAAAAGGACATAGACTACTATGTTGGTTGAGACGATTGTATGATTCATTTCATGGCCGAGTCGATCCAAGTCCTGATATGACTTGTGGCTTGTGACTTGCACCTTCACTGTTGCTTTATTGGTTTGTGTTGATTTACCATATTTACACTCGTTTATGCATTCATACACCCATGCATGATGGAAATGGTTTGGAAGACTTGTGGCATGATGTCTTGTGTTTGACATTGATATTGCTAATTGGTCATAGTCCGTACATACTGATGAACTTGAATACGTTGAGACATACATTGTGATGTGAAATCAGTGAAGAAGTTAATATAATCTTCTTGTTGCACTTGTGATGCTAATTGATACATGGTACTTGATGAATTGATCACTGAGAGTGATGTGACAGTGTTACTATATATATGAAAAGGCACATTTGACCGAGGGTGAGGATGTGGCCTAGTTGTGAGCTCGTGGTCCGAGGTTCGTTTCGGAAACGAGTGGTACATGATGTGGATCCGCGATCGAGGTTCTTTCCGGGGCGGAGGATTTATGGCTCGGGTCCGAGGAGTGGATCCGGAACGAGGGTACATGGACACCATGGGTCCCCTGCAGGTCATGACTACTGAGCTATGACATCAGAAGCATGTGTGTACAGTGTGTATTTGGCCAGGGCATTGCATTACATTGCATTGCACATCATCATATTTGCATTGCACATCATTACATTTTATTCTGCATTATTATATGGCTCGTTTTGTTTTGATTTTGGTGTGTTTGCTGAAACGGCTGTTGTGGTATTGATATGATCATTGACTGAGTTAAATTGTGGATTAGTGACTCTATCTATGGAAGGAAATTAGGCTTGTGATTATCAGGTGAGATTATTGAAGCTTGACAGACTTGTGGGTTAGAAGCTCCATCTTAGGCTGTGACTCTGTTATGGGATATTCTGTGACTTGGATTTGAGTATTCAATGCCTATTTGTTTATCTTGTTGATTTTATACTTAAATGCGTGAACTAATCTTAGTCGGCCTATGATGCTTGCTAGTACATAGTGTTTGTACTGATACTACCTTGCTGCACCCTTTTTGAGTGCAGATTCTGTTCCAGAGATTTCATCCAGACTACATCTCTAGCTTGAAGCTAGTTTGCTCGATCAGATCCGAGGGTGAGCTTTTATCCATGCCATGCCACCTGAAGATCTCTCTTTTCAGATGTCTACTTTTATTCCAGGCATTATTTGTTATTATAGTTGAGATATACTTCATTCTTTAGTCATCGTTGGTAGAGTCCTTGTCCGATGATTTTCAGATTTTGGGGGTGTAATAGTTAGACTTCCGCACTTATATTATCTATTAATTATGAACTGCTTATTTAGTTATTCATTGACATGATCATTGATTGTTTAAGTATAAATGATTAAAGAAGTTGAAATTGGCTAATGATTAATGGGCTAACAGATAAGGGTTCGCCTGCTAGTGATAATAAGGTAGGTGCCCGCACGATCGGTTATTAGGGTCGTGACATATGACCACGAACAGGAGCAAATGGTAAGCAACAAAGCTGACACCTAGTTTCTCATGACGTGGACTCATACTAGTGCAATACACTTATTAGTCCCTCCTCCTTACACAAAACCAGTTTAAACAATAAAACCCAAACAGGCAAACTCCCAAAATAAAGAAAAATAAACTTTCAGGAGACTTGGTGATTTCAAAAATATTCCCTACATGTCATAAAAACCTCAATTAATTTCCACAAAATTTAATATATCCTGAAAATTCTCTTTATCAATTTAAAGGGGTGAAATATTATTCCAAATAATTTTCATAAAACATATTCTGACCTTTTAGGGCGCGCAACTGATTTTACTTTGTATAGGGACTCCGAATACTTAAAAATATTACGGGAGGTCAAAAATTAGGTTTCAACAGTACCCCTTATTGAAAAAATCGAAAAATATTTTAAGAATCATAATTTGGCTTGTTTGGTAGTTACATAGTTAGAAGTGTACCTAGGAAAGAACTAGTAACAATCGTTATGATGGAGAGGACTGACTTCATGGTAAACTATATATTCTTTTGGTACCTTTCATTCACACCTTAAGTGACACTTGAAAAATTCTCTCGCACGCATCCAAGACAAGAACAAAATCAACCTCATTGTTTCATGTGCATTGTGTGGTGAACTTTAGATAGCATTCAATTGCATTGCATTGTCGATCCAGAACTTGTTATGAATGTTTGTTGAGGCGAAATTATGAGCAACACTTGGTATAGGAAAGATCGAAGGCCTTCTTTGACTCGTTTGAGCCTTTCTAGCCTACCAAATGACATTATCCCTAGCATTCCCCCTTTGAGCCCAAAGCCTTTTCTTTGACAACCAAATCTTAAGCCTATACCCTTTCTAAGTGATTACATGCACTATCCCTCTCTTGGCCCAACCTCCCTAAGCGCACTAGAAACGTGCAACTGCAGATAAAGATCCACGCTGAAGCTGCCAAAGCCAAAAAAATTATACAAAAGTCCCAGAAAAACAAAGACGAAAAATGACCTCTAAAGCAAGAAGGAGCCAAAAAAAAAATCATCAGTTATCATTCAGGACCTTGGGCATACAACCCGTCATTTTTATTTTTCACACTTCGGCATACAACCGGTATTGGCATCAGGACTTCGGGCATACAACCCAGGTTCATTCTCTTAATCCCCACAAAGTCTCGGGTATACAACCCCGAACTCCAGAAAAAAGGACTCCAGCTTGCAAAACAAGTCATACAAGTACAAAAGAAAGGGACAACAAAACGAAGTAGATCAACATCAGAGCACACAAATACCA
This sequence comes from Lycium ferocissimum, assembly GCF_029784015.1. Lineage (NCBI taxonomy): Eukaryota > Viridiplantae > Streptophyta > Magnoliopsida > Solanales > Solanaceae > Lycium > Lycium ferocissimum. Next base: position 31,996,551 of record NC_081347.1, on the reverse strand, counting down.
AGCACGGACATAGTGCAACGCTCAGGGAAGGATTAGTCACTCCTGCCCAAATGATATCCTACCCTTTCGCTAAACCTACATTACAAATCCATAACAAGCCCTACGTGAACCTATGCCAAGGGTTCTCACATTAGTGGATACTTATATGATGGCCAAGCCCATGGTATCACAATTGCATGCATTGAACATCTTTTTGAGTGTGAGTGTACCTCCCTAAACGTCCCAAAGTATTAAAAAAAAGTACTGAAATATGTGTGAAAAAAAGGACTTTCTTTGTAGTCATTTTGAAACATGAGGATAGGAGCAGTTCAAAACCTTTGCTTGAAGCAAGACAAACAAATCTTGTCGATACTTAGGTATGTCTGAGGTACCACTTGAAGCTATAGAAATTATCTCGAAGTCAATCTCGGTTTCTTTGCGAAGAAAATTATGGGATTCTTATGCTGAAAACTAATTGTTGGTACCAACTGAAGTCAATACGTGATTCTCTCTTCACTTATTCATTTTCCAACAGTCTTCACAACAAAAACAACAAAATATGCATCAATTTTTTGATACAGGAGCCTACCTTCTAATGCGGGTTTTTCATTTCAAGTCCATTTTTACAGGTGCCCACTTTCTAATGCGGATATTTTAATTTCAGTCAGGCGTCCAACTTCTAACACGCATATTTTAATTTCAGTCAGGCACCCACCTTCTAATGCGGGTATTTTAATTTCAATCAGGCGCCCACCTTCTAATGCGGGTATTTTAATTTCAGTCAGGCGCCCACCTTCTAATGCGGGTATTTTAATTTCAGTCAGGCGCCCACCTTCTAATGCCGGTATTTTGATTTCATTCAGCGCCCACCTTCTAATATGGGTATTGTTGACACCTAAATTTTTACCTCCCGTAATTTAATTTAATTACTCAAAATCCTTGGAAAATAAATAAAATGAGCTATGTACCTTAAAGGGTTTAAATAATTTTTATAAATTGTTCAGATCAATATTTTACTCCTTTAAATTGGTGAAAGGTTTTTCATGACATCAAAAATTTATTTAGATATTAATGGGTACTTTTATGACATTTATGAGAGCTTTCTAGATTTAATCAAAGAAAAAGGACATTTTATTTTAAAATAATAATCATTATTTAATTGTCAAAATATCAAAATTAGAAAATACATTATTCCCTTTAATCCATTGAGTTTGAGTGATTTAACTAATTAAGCATTTCACCATTTAATCTTTAATTTTGCATAATTGTGTAATTTGTCCATAATTATCTATAAATGTTGTAATTAGTCAATTAGGTGTTCCTTATTGCAAATTGATGTTTAATTTTTTTGTTTGTTTGTTTGTTATGGCTACAATTAGTTTAACCAATTCATGGTTTAAGGAAGTTGGGGTCATTTTTGTAAAATTAGCCCCTTAATGGCCTTAATTGAAATAACCAAATTCATTGGCTTAAATTAATTAAGGTCATTAATGCAATTTAATTTTTAAATATGCTAATTAGGCCAAATATGACCATAATTAAAATAACCAGTTAGATTAAAATCAATTAAGGTCAAATTTGGCCATCATTGAAATAATCAGTTGGGCAAGAAGCAATTAAGGCCATATTCGTAATTTTAAGCCCATTAACACAATTGGCATTTTTAAAATTATTTTAATGGGATAATTATGTCCTCATTTTGTCTATAATTAAAATATCATCAGTTTTAATCTTTATCTAATTATCAAATTATCTATTTCTCTCTCTCTCTCTCTCTCTCTCTCTCTCTCTCTCTCTCTCTATATATATATATATATATATATATATATATATATATATATATATATATATATATATATATATATATATATATATATATATATATATATATATATACATTAGCTTGTATACATATATATATATATATATGTATACAAAGAGGCCAGCCTTATAATTTTAAGACCTGGACCGAGTCCAGAGCAAAGGGCACGACCCGTACCCAATCTCGCATCAAATGAGGGGATACAACGCTTTACATTTTTGTTCACACCAAACGACCCTTATGTCATCCCTCTCTCTTCATTTTCCTCTTCTGCATAAAACCCTAATCGCAGCCTCTGAAATTTTTCTCTTTCTTGTGCAAAAATGGTAAGAAATCAGAGCATGCAGACTCTCCACAGTCTTGATGTGTCCATTTGCATGAAACTATCAGGGTTTCAACCCCAATTTCGCTATTTTCATCCCAAAATAATACCCTTCCACCTTTTTACTTTCTCTTCGACTTAAGTCAAAACAAAACGATTTTCTTGAGTATTTTTCATGTATTGCACTTGTACGTCCACATCTCTTATTGGTTGAACTCGAATAGACTGGATTGAGAAAGGACAAGCTCAGATCGAGCCATTCATTGTTGATTTAGTTCAATCTAGATCATAGAATACGTTTTGTTGAGTTATTTTAAGAAAATCTGCCCTGTACCACATCGATACTTTACTTTGTTGAGTGATTTTCTCACAAAAATAGTTTTTGGAGGTTGGAAAAATTGGGAAAAAATAAAAGAGGCTAGAAACATCGAATTCAAGCCTCTTAAGTATAAAAATTTTAATACTTCGACTTAGTTTGAGGTTTTTCTGAGTTCTAAAAATTTGTTTCTTTCTTGTTTTTGAGTCTGTTTGGTTGAGTGTGGTTTTGGAAGCACAAAAAGCTTTCAAGTTCGATTTTGAACACGGCTGCACTTTTAAAAGGTAACATTTTATCCTTTTTACTTATTTTTTTATTTCTCAGTAGTTTGTTGTGGGATAGTAGCTTGTTTTGATGTTAGTTTGTTGTTGGATTAGTTTTGGCTCAATTAAGTGAAAATGTGCTGTTTAGGTAATGTTTAAGGTTAATTAGATTGTTTGGAAGTGGAGATTACTTCCTTATTTCCAAAGTACATGCTTAATATTAGTAATTAGTAGCTGATATAGACTAAATGTATGAGATTAGATAATGAATTAATGTCGTTCTATAGATAGGGATGAACAGATTGCTAGGTGCATTATTAGATGTTGAAGTCTCCTGTTTGGCTGCTCAAACCTTAAACATGACAAAATATGATTATATGATTCATAACAGTAATTTAGTGAATTCTTAAATCAATACTAAGCCTATTTGAGTGTAATAGATTTGCTAAGGTGTTGTGATGATCTATCTTGAATCATTTAAGGCAGTGTTATTTCCTGGATGAGACTATGTTAAATTTGAGTCTTCAATCTATTTTCACAAGTCTGTATACTTTGTCTATGTCAATCAGATAACATGAATTATGATTAGGATAAAATAAGGGAGCATGATTAGACTGAAATAAAGCTTAAAGAGCCTAGGCATATTTATAGGGGTGCATTAGAGTAAGATTAAAAGGGATCTGTTTGCATTTGAATGGGTTTGAGTCTATATGAGTCTGTTTGAATATGTTTGGATTAGCCTAAAACAACCTTGAGTAGTTGTATGCTATACATTAAAGGTAATTTGAAGAAATAACATTTTAGAATATGATATAGAAGTCTTAAAATGAAGGATGGGATTAATGCTCATTTATTTGGTAACGATGTGTTCCCAAATGGTCCATTAGAAGCTAATGTAGGATTATAAAGTTATAAATCATCTAAAATGAATCAGGATACCTAGATACAACTAGGATGATTGTGTGTCATGTTTGTTCATTTGAGCAGAGTTTATTCCTCACATTCATGTTATCAGACCCTCCCCTTTTCATGTCTAATTCATGTTTGAGTTTTCAAAAGAAGTCTAACGGGATTAAAAAGGATAATTGAGTCCTAATATGCTCTTGACTATTAAAAATGAGTAATCAACTAATGAAAAGGAGCTGTTTGAGTCTAAAGGCTGGTGCTCAGTCTGAACTTAAACATTAAAATGATTAAGATGTTCAAATCTTTCCAAAGTAGCAATGTCTAAAAGGAATTCGAAGTAGTCTGCATAGCTGGGATCCTAAACTGAATTGATTAAAACTTTTAACTTATGTGGTCAACTAGGTGTTTAGATGAAAATTGGTTTAAGGGCAGTGTCAAACTAGTCTTGACCACAAGGTCTTGGTGATTGCCATTAGGCATGAGGATAAGGTAAGGGAGCTGAGATTGCCTTGGGAGAGTAAAAGGTGAGCTTAGGCATGAACTGGAGGTAGTGACCAGTGGGGCCTTTGATCCCTTTTTACTGAAAGTAAGACTCAGGAGAGGGATGGGGAGGTGATGACCTCACTCTATCCTGTTTCTCTATCAGGACCTTGAGGTTTCCTTGTTTCCTAAACTTTGTTCCCATGACTGTGGGATTCACAGAGATCTTAGGATTGGTTAGGAAGAGTTTATCGTGCCTTGGGGAATCCTTGAGATTTTATCTTTGTTAAGACCAAGTTAAAACAAAAGGCAAGGGTCTGTCACATCTTCTGCCATAAATAAAGGGACTAAAAAATTGCTATTAGATAAGTTTTGGGGATAAGTTATCCATCAGGACCTAGATTCATGTTTCATAGCTCAACTTGCTTGCTTTCCTGTTTGCCTTAGAATGAACATGTTCAAAAACCTCTATGATACAATTATGTTTAGACCTGTCTGTATTGTCTGCTAGACTTAGTTTGAATTTGGGAGGAGGACATTTTAGTTAACATGAGGTTGGTGAGGATCCTTACTCTTGAACCTGAACTGTTACATTTAGACTTTAATGTGCTTTGTAGTGTAACTTGGATTAAAAAGGTAAAGTGGTACTCTATTTAATAAAGTTTGTCTTTACATTGTTGGTGTGTTTAAAATCCTATCATGTTTAGAACTATCGGATAAAATAACTGAATACAGAGTCTGTGTTTTAAAAAAATGAATAGTGATAGGCTGAAATTGGTTTAATGTTGTTGTTTGAGGATGTTGTGAGTACTCTTAAAAAAAGTCTGAACCACTTGGCATAGGGTGGTCTTTTCAAGATACCTCAAAGACAGGGTAGGGAAGAGTCAAGCTTAGCTTGACTCATAGTACCTACCCTCCAAATGAGGGGTGTCATGACACAGCCTATGGACCATAGGGGGCATTCCTGTCATGAGGGTGCATTGCTCTTCCTTAAATCTCACCATTTTATCAAATGGTTGGAAATAGAAAAGGGTGAGAAAGTTAACTTGTTTAAATGTCTAAAGGGAACTTAGGAAGTTAAGAAGAGGTTGTCACGACCCAACCCCGTAGGCCGTAACTAGTGCCCGGTCTGGGCACTCGTTCCCCTCTACTAACCATAATCAGATCATAGCAAACATACTAAGAACTCATACATACAAAAAGGCATGGTGATGAGTGTACAAATTTACATGTATCATACATATAATCTGGGAATGTACAGGACACAAACATAACTAAACAATGCTACCCACAACCCACATATATGTCTACAGACCTCTAAGAGTAATAACAGAGTCATATGACGGGACAGGGCCCCGCCGTACCCCTAAATGAATATATACATACAAAACAGAAAAGTCTGTACCAAGATATGGGCTCCTGAACAAGGGAGCACTCCAACAGCATAATGGAGGTCCTAAACTGGTGGCTCACCGAAACAATCTTCTGTACCTGCGGGCATGAAACGCAGCCCCCGAAGAAAGGGGGTCAGTACGGAATATGTACTGAGCATGTAAAGCATGGAATACAACAAACAGGATTATAACCGAACTGGATTTACAGAAGCAAGTATCATAACCAAAGGATCAAAAGACTTGCCTTTGAATCATATATCATACGTATCAACATCATATCATCATATCATTACATATACATACGTCGCATCCTACTTCCCTCCAATGAGGGACTCGGTGGTGAAATCATATAATCATTATGCGTAGCCATCATATAATCATATACATAAATATATATATATATATATATATATATATATACCATACCCGGCCCTCTAGTGAGGGACTCGGTGAAGTCATCATGTATATACCGTACCCGGCCCTCTAGTGAGGGACTCAGTGAATAACGTACCGGGCCCTTTCGGGACTCGGTGGATAACGTACCCGGCCCTTTCGGGACTCGGTGGATAACGTACCCGGCCCTTTCGGGACTCGGTGGATAATCATATATACATACCGTACCCGGCCCTCTAGTGAGGGACTCGGTGAATAATGCAAAAGTCTATGCACGAATACATACCCGGCCCGGGACTCGGTGAAAGATGTAATAATAGCATGCACGAGCGGAGTAGTGAGAAACCATATGCATAAAGATCATCATTATCGACTCGACAGAATGATCAAACGAACTTTCATTTAAAGGCCAAACAACAGTCAAATCACGTTTCCTCCGAATGTCGCTCGGGATCATATCAAATAGGACTTTAGATATCATAGGCACATATCAAAATCATATGAAGTAGACTATGGAAATCAAGATCATAATCGTCGTTACGTACCTCGGTAGATAATTAAGTAATCGTCATTCGCGGGTTAAAACGATAATCATGTTAAGTTCTTTCAAAGTACCGTTAGAATCAGACATAAGGAGTCTCGGGGCCCACGGACAAGCATCAAACCAATCCGAGCCCGCCAATGAAAGTTAGAGAGATCACTCATTATAGAACCTTCTACGAACTTATCGAAGCGATCCGAGCCTTTCTATGAAAGTTACAGTCGTTCGTAGTTACAGAATCCTTTGCACACAAAATCTCCTTATGCACTATTTAAAATCCAATCGTACAAGGGATATAAGAACCATAGTTCGTCTATGCTAGACATATGAATATCAAAGAGTGATTAAGAATCGTAATGATGCTCAGATCGTGAGAATAGAGTTACCTCGGGATCGTATTATAGCCTACTTGAATCTAAGACATGCCAAAAGAAAGGAAAGAAAGTTATGGCTTTACATACCTCGTCTACTCTCCAAGATAATCCAAACTTACGTCGCAGACTTCCCAAGATCTACAATACGTCATCAATTACCAAACATTAGCTAAAGGCACTTAAGAGTTCAATTCCAAACTAACACTTATCCTACAGAAATTGGGCAAAGATTTCCATAATTCCGACAACCTGAGAATTCAACTCGGCCAATTTCATCAACAACCATACCAACAACATACTACCAACATCGATAATCAATTCTAAACATATTCTAACATTAGCAACCCTTTACTACACGATTCAACAACACCCATTATATTCAACTCAACCACTTACATTCATACCAATATCAACGTTCATACGTTCAATTTCTAATCCAAAACCATTCAAATAATATTCAAGAACACTTTAAACAATTCACACAAGATTTCAAACAATCCAACCACACCACCACCTTACCCGAAATCTCCCTAACTCAACATAAACAACACTAACACATTTCCTTCTTCCAAAACTCACGAACTACACCAACAATCTATACGTTAACAATGTCATTACCATAAACATAGAATCTACATAAGAATCACGTAAACTTCTAAATCAACCCACAATAATTACAACTTCAATTTGATTCATTAAACTTTCATTATCATCATAAAATCCATAACAACAACAAATAAAACACCACATAAAATTTGTTCATTCATTGCCATACAAGACAACCCATTTTCTACCACAACATCAACACACAACTTCCATGATTTCTATCCATTTCCATATACTACAACAACTTGCAAACATGCTAAATACACTTAATCCATCACTCCCACACTATTACACACACACGGCCAAACACCCACACACACGGTTCAACATCAACATCCATATTTTCATGGTTTTCATTCATTTCTACATACTACAACATCCACAAACCATCCATAACATATAAAAGAGAAGATTGAACCATACCTTTCTTCACCCAATTCTTCCACTCGGCTAGAATGTGAATTTTACAAGAATAAGCGTTTTGTTTGTTCCAACGACTACTCCACGTTGTAGAGGGCCTTCCAATTAGTAGAGAAACTAGAAGAAAATATTTTTTTGGAGTGAATTTTTGGTCTTCAATTTTTTCTTCTATGGCCGAATGGCCTTCTCCTTTTGCTCTCCAAGCTTCTTGAAAATTCTAGGTGATGAAGATGATGAAATAAGATGACTTAGTCATCTTTTTATTACATGTATTAGCCAACCATGTGGCCATGGCCCACACCAAGGTGGCCGGCCACATGGCCCCCCTTTTTCTTTTCTTTTTCATGAACTAATTACTTTCCAAAAATAACATTCAACCCCCAACTTTCCTTAATATTCCATACCACAATATCATGAACACTTATGTCTTAAAACACAATTGTGGTTAAAATCTCGACTTCGTATCCCGGAATGGTCTTATCCTTAACTTATCGGGGTTAAATCGGATTGTCGTAACGTACGAAATACGGGATATAACATCCTTCCCCCTTTTAGAACATTCGTCCTTGAATGTTCAACTAATCTCATAAGGTCTTATAAAAATCTCGGGGGTTTCCTTTATTGCCATAACATACAGTCTCATCTACTGATTGTATTTCTTCTTCATTTTCTCTTCAGTTTCTCTAGTCATCTCCTTCATGTTATTACTTCGCCACAATATCTTAACCAAAGCCACGTCTTTGGTACGCAACATTCTTACTTTACGAATAATGTAATAAGGTCCAAGATATATCTTGAGCGAGACTTCTCCTCCTTGTCGAATCTCATTACACCTTTCAGGGAACACATAAACTCGCCCTCTTTTGGTAGCCAGCTAATTCTGATCATCTTGCTTAAATCATCTTACCTTTCAATTTGTAACACTCTAAGCATATTACCTCGGGTTATCTCCTTGTCTTAAATTCAAACTCTTCTCGTCCTCTTCCTTTGCTCACTTTCCTTACGATGTTCTCACTTCTTACTACCGGAGGTTTTTTCTATTTTTTTCTCTTACTACTCATAAGTCGCGGCGTCATTAGCGAACAACCTATTGCTACATCTTGGTCTCTAATCCAACACCGTAGTGCTACTTTCCACGTTGTCTCCGTAAGTTACTCATTATCGTTCTCTTGTCGTATTCCCTTTTTTGTCCCACTTTAATGTCATACCATTCGGGATCTCTACAATTAATCTTTCGGCACTATCCCAATTACTATCCTAGCTCCTACCCTTTTTCCGGCTTTTGGGTCTTACGAACTTGTCTCGATAAGGAACACCGATGGATCGAGCATCCGTATCAAATGCGTTGTGGTATTAGTTGTCTCTATCTTGCACTTGCATTTCGCACCCGCTTCCCCTTGGTGGGTGTACTTATACCATCGCTCGCTATATTTTACCCTATGTCCACGTTTTTCAATCTCACTAGGCGACACTTTTGTTAAGATTCGATTCCCGTGCCGTTCATCTTCTACTTCCTTCTTCTTTCCCAAATATCATTGAGTTAGTACTTCCCAAGCTTAACTTGTAAGGGGAAACAAACATCACTTTTGCTCCCGAGACATTCATGCCACTTATTTTTCTTTTCGCTTGAACTTCGTTGTCCTACCCAATTAATGCCTTCCAAATACCACCACGTTGGTTGCCAGAACACAATTATCCGCTAATATAGCCATGTACGGAATATCATGTGCGTACTTATATGGGCATCATTGCCACTATCTCGCTTACAAAATATTCCTAAACACTATCCCAACTCACCCTAATCCTAAAGCTGTGATGCACCTTCTTTCTCTTCACCGGTCTAATCCGCTCCGGCCTACATGGCCTCTTAAGGTTTTCGCCCACTCCGTACACTCTAATTTCCCTTAGACTACTCTATCTTCCCGTTTGGCTCGCCTGTGTCTGACCTTTTAGGATTTTTAGTAAACTTCCCAGGGGGTCACCTATCCTGAAATTTCTCTCACTCCAGCACGCTTAACTTCGGAACTTCGATGGAATACGACGCTCTAATGCTAGTATGATCGCGTCCACCCCACCACATGACCTTCATCACATAATTTAGGGCAAATTAAGGTCTTAACAGATTTCGAAACGTTCCCGTAACACACTTCCCTCTGAATTAGAAAGGGTCTCTCACTCTTTTAACTCTATGATTACTATTCTACCCCTTTTTCGATCTTTAGTATTCACTTCTCACCTATGGGTACGACTAATTTCTGTCTTAAACTCCCAGATTCTCAGTGGCAACGGACACTCCCTAATTGCCGTTATTAAGTAACATTCACACAGTAAATACACATACATAAAAATATTACAATAAAGGCTCATATACCTGTACCCGCATCCGGTGCCGCCTCCGGGTCCTGCCTACTCGCCAAAGAATACATGCGGTTCGAAGGACCGCTAGAACTGGGGAGCTCGCGCCCGGCCTCTACCACGGCCCGCCGGTGCGGCATATCCCGCCCCCAGGGGCGCATAGCTGCGAAGAAGATGAACCAAAGAATCGACCCGATGGTTCGGGCTACACCACCCGAACCACCCCTATACGGACACTCCCGCATAATATGACCTGGACGGCCGCACGAGTAACAAGCATCAGTAGCGAAACGGCACTCCCCAAAATGAGTCCTACCACAACGAGAACACCAAGGTGGCCTCGGCCCCCGACCGAACTCGAACTCCCGCGTACAGCGCGAACTCCGAGGCCCCGGAGCTCGTCCGCTCCCGAATACCCCTGGTGGCCGTCAAGTCTCCTGCCCGGGAACCGTGGGGGTGCGCTCCGCACAGGCTGAGAAGGATACCCCGGAACTGTTGAGGCCGCCCGCCTCGGAACCCCAGATAAACGGCCGATCTAGCCTTCGGGCCGGCCCCCGTCATACCCCCCGTCGGCCGACGCCCCGTGTCGATCCTCCATACCCGGGCATATGCCTATGCCGTGCAATATCCATCCCCCGGGCCGGGCCGCCATCACCTGTGACTATCAACCAAATACTTATCCAGCCCTATCACATACTGGTGTACCCTGTCAGCCATATTAGCCACGATAGTAGGCGCATATCTAGCCAAAGAATCAAACTCGAGGCTATATTCCCGAACACTCCTGCCGTTCTGCTTTAGATGTAGAAATCTATGAACTCTGGCTCGCCTCGTCTCCGGCGGTAGAAAGTGGCCAAGAAAGGCCTCCACAAACTCATCCCATACCGCTGGAGGAGCATCCACGCCCCTAGACAACTCCCAGGACTCATACCAATTAACGGCTACATCATGCACGACCCCGTGAGGCCGGCCGACGGACCCGCCCTCGAAGCTTTCCTAATTAACCTCGGCCGCGCGCCGCATCTCGTCGAATAAACTCACGGGGGGTCCTCCTCGGGCTTTGACCCGTAGAACTCTGGGGGATTGCAAGTCAGGAAATCCGGGGTCCTCAAACAATCACGTCTGTCTGCATAATCACCCCCTAAACCGTACCTGTGAGCCTGCCCCGCCACAATCCTGGTCAACAACTGGACCGCATCTCGCATGGCCCTATCCTCCGCCCCTAACTGGGGAGCTGGAGGTGCTCCCCACGATGCCGGTGGCTGGCGCTCCCAAACCCAGTTCCAAGCGGGGCGGTGTGGCGGAACCTCGCCGTCGGGGGCAAACCACGGGCCGAGCACGGCCACTAGTAACTCTCGGGCCTCGGCTAGTCTCTCCCGCCGCCGGTCGACTTCGGCTTCTTGGTACTGCCGCTTTTCTTAGAGGCATCGCGAAAACATAATTCGTTAGGGAGGAGTCATCCTGATAATACAGCTCTATCGCACGATCTAAGATCAGAAGGAGGGATAACATCCTAAATGTCTCAGCCTCACTTCGTTTATAGATGTGGTGCACAACACACCGATAAACGGACTGCACTAGATGGATGCCTCGTAGACATTCCGAGGCCGAACCGCTCTGATACCACTTTTGTCACGACCCAACCCCATAGGTCGTAACTAGTGCCCGGTCTGGGCACTCGTTCCCCTCTACTAACCACAATCAGATCATAGCAAACATACTAAGAACTCATACATACAAAAAGGCACGGTGACGCGTGTACATATTTACATATATCATACATATAATCTGGGAATGTACAGGACGCAAACATAACTGAACAATGCTACCCACAACCCACATATATGTCTACAGACCTCTAAGAGTAATAACAGAATCATATGACGGGACAGGGCCCCGCCGTACCCCTGAATGAATATATACATATATAACAGAAAAGTCTGTACCAAGATATGGGCTCCTGAATAAGGGAGCACTCCATGACGGAGAATGGAGGTCCTAAGCGGCGGCTCACCGAAACGATCTTACGTACCGCGGGCATGAAACGCCCTCCCCGAAGAAAGGGGTCAATACGGAATATGTCCGAGCATGTAAAGCATGGAATACAACAAACAGGATTATAACCGAACTGGGATTTACAGAAGCAAGTATCATAACCAAAGGATCAAAAGACTTGCCTTTGAATCATATATCATGCGTATCAACATCATATCATCATATCATTACATATACATGCCGTACCCGGCCCTCCAATGAGGGACTCGGTGGTGAAATCATATAATCATTATGCGTAGCCATCATATAATCATATACATAAATATATATATATACCGTACCCGTCCCTCTAGTGAGGGACTCGGTGAAGTCATCATGTATATACCGTACCCGGCCCTCTAGTGAGGGACTCGGTGAATAACGTACCATCTTTCGAGACTCGGTGGATATATATATATATATATATATATATGGATAATATATATACATACGTGTCCGCCCTACTAGTGAGGGACTCGGTGAATAATCCAAAGAACGTGCACGAATACATGCCGGCCGGGACTCGGTGAAAGATGTAACAATAGCATGCACGGACGGAGTAGTGAGAAACCATATGCATAAAGATCATCATTATCGACTCGACAGAATGATCAAACGAACTTTCATTTAAAGGCCAAACAATAGTCAAATCACGTTTCCTCCGAATGTCGCTCGGGATCATATCAAATAGGACTTTAGATATCATAGGCACATATCAAAATCATATGAAGTAGACTATGGAAATCAAGATCATAATCGTCGTTACAGACTCGGTAGATAATTAAGTAATCGTCATTCGCGGGTTAAAACGATAATCATGTTAAGTTCTTTCAAAGTACCGTTAGAATCAGACATAGGGAGTCTCGGGGCCCACAGACAAGCATCAAACCAATCCGAGCCCGCCAATGAAAGTTAGAGAGATCACTCATTATAGAACCTTCTACGAACTTATTGAAGCGATCCGAGCCTTTCTGTGAAAGTTACAGTCGTTCGTAGTTACAGAATCCTTTACACACAAAATCTCCTTATGCACTATTTGAAATCCAATCGTACAAGGGACATAAGAACCATAGTTCGTCTATGCTAGACATATGAATATCAAAGAGTGATTAAGAATCGTAATCATGCTCGGATCGTGAGAATAGAGTTACCTCGGGATCGTAATATAGCCTACTTGAATCTAAGACATGCCAAAAGAAAGGAAAGATAAGCTTTACATACCTCGTCTACTCTCCAAGATAATCCAAACTTACGTCGCAGACTTCCCAAGATCTACAATACGTCATCAATTACCAAACATTAGCTAAAGGCACTTAAGAGTTCAATTCCAAACTAACACTTATCCTACGAAATTTGGGCGCATTTCCCTATAAATTCGACAACCCCGAGAATTCAACTCGGCCAATTTCATCAACAACCATACCAACAACATACTACCAACATCGATAATCAATTGTAAACATATTCTAACATTAGCAACCCTTTACTACACGATTCAACAACATCCATTATATTCAACTCAACCACTTACATTCATACCAATATCAACGTTCATACGTTCAATTTCTAATCCAAAACCATTCAAATAATATTCAAGAACATTTTAAACAATTCACACAAGATTTCAAACAATCCAACCACACCACCACCTTACCCGAAATCTCCCCAACTCAACATAAACAACACTGACACATTTCCTTCTTCCAAAACTCACGAACTACACCAACAATCTATACGTTAACAATGTCATTACCATAAACATAGAATCTACATAAGAATCACGTAAACTTCTAAATCAACCCACAACAATTACAACTTCAATTTGATTCATTAAACTTTCATTATCATCATAAAATCCATAACAACAACAACTAAAACACCACATAAAATTTGTTAATTCATTGCCATACAAGACAACCCATTTTCGGCCACAACATCAACACACAACTTCCATGATTTCTATCCATTTCCACACACTACAACAACATGCAAACATGCTAAATACAATTAATTCATCACTCCCACACTATTTCACACACACGGCCAAACACCCACACACACGGTTCAACATCAACATCCATATTTTCATGATTTTCATTCATTTCTACATACTACAACATCCACAAACCATCCATAACATATAAAAGAGAAGATTGAACCATAACTTCTTCACCCAATTCTTCCACTCGACTAGAAATGAATTTTGCAAGAATAAGCGTTTTGTTTGTTCCAACGACTACTCCACGTTGTAGAGGGCCTTCCAATTAGTAGAGAAACTAGAAGAAAATATTTTTTTGGAGTGAATTTTTGGTCTTCAATTTTTTCTTCTATGGCCGAATGGCCTTTTCCTTTGCTCTCAAGCTTCTTGAAAATTCTAAGTGATGAAGATGATGAAATAAGATGACTTAGTCATCTTTTTATTACATGTATTAGCCAACCATGTGGCCATGGCCCACACCAAGGTGGCCGGCCACATGGCCCCCCTTTTTCTTTTTCTTTTTTTCTTTTCTTTTTCATGAACTAATTACTTTACAAAAATAACATTCAACCCCCAACTTTCCTTAATATTCCATACCACAATATCATGAACACTCATGTCTTAAAACACAATTGTGGTTAAAATCTCGACTTCGTATCCCGGAATGGTCTTGTCCTTAACTTATCGGGGTTAACTCGGATTGTCGTAACGTACGAAATACGGGATATAACAGAGGTAACTGGTTATTTCAATAGGTAATTTTTGCTTTCTTTTAAAGGGAAATAGACTAGTTTTGGCTGTTGATAATAAGTGTCCTTTTAGGAGTTCAAAATCCTGAGTTGCAAAGAATTGTTTTAAACTTTATGCCATTCTTCATCTGTGAGTCGTCCTTTTTCTTTTTTATTCAAGTGGCAACTTACATGAAATCTTGTTGTGTATATGCTCTTACTACTGCTTGACTAAGATAAAGGTTCATTTCTGTGGTTTCTCCTGAGAATATGAACTGCAAAGTCTCAATTCAGTTAATGTTGTTCTAGTTTCAGGATTCTTGGTGTTCTAAACCTATTTTGGTGATCCTAAGTTATAGGATTTTTTCTCTTTATCTGCATCTCCCTACTGTGTTTCTGTTACTACATTAAGCAGCTCTCACTTACTACTATGAGGTATGTTAACATGGGAAATTATTGAATCATTTAGTTGATAATTACAGGAATTAAATTGGTCTTGAATCAGCTTAGTTTATATATTTGGACACTGTTCTAAAGGACAAGGACTAATTAGGTGAATGAAATGTTCTTGAGGCTAAAAGTTAAACACATGGAATACGGATATACACAAAATATGTATAGGCTAATGAATAGGAAGAGGAATATATATATGGTATACACTTGGTATACACATCAGACGTATATATCATAAGTATACTATGTGTATATAAGAGAATGGGCCAATTATAGGCAGCATGTATACATGAGTAAAAAAGGATGGTTTGCTTGTATCCCCTACTGACTAAGTATTTGGAAGCTGTTATGTTATTTTTATACATCATTGCATTACAATACCTGCCTCAGTTTCCTTGCCATGATTTTAAGTTTACTTTTAATTTTGCTTGTATTTAAACTACTTCCTATGTGATGGTGCTTATGCACAACTTTGGGGCTTTGATTGTACACTATGGCAGCAATGGTTTGGGGAGTTTGAGGTGGTTTGGGGGATAGTTCTAGCCATTCCCCGATGTCCAGCCATGCCTAGGGTTCATGAAAGCCCTTGGAACTTGTGCAACATCGGGAATAAGAGTGGTGAGAACCTTTTCCCTATGGTATGGTATGAGTTGCAGTTTCGGTGAAGTCAATAGTGTATGATCAAGTCCTTTAATTGTGCACTTATAACCGACTTGGATATACATGTATATATATGCGTATATTATGCTAGTAATAGGTTCAGTAAACATAAACTAATTCGGTTCCTTTTCCTCCCCTCCCCCTCCCCCCCCACCCCCACTGCATGGCCATTTGGGCTAGAGTCCAGCCACCCTATTGGGCTAAAGGCCCAATAAGAAATTTTCTTTCAAAAACTACTAAGTCTAAGAAGAGAAAAGAGAAGCTAATATTATTAAAGGCCCATTCATGGGTAAGAATGACATGAAGGCCCAACCATGGGTAAAAATGGTCCATTAGGGGTTTGGTACACCCCTAGCATATCCATCTTTTCCTTAAATTTCATTATGCTAGTTCCTTTATTGATTAAAGTGTTGTATTTGTATGTTGTAAAACAAACTCACATTGTTATTGGAATCATTTATGGTTTGAACTAGGCATCTTAGGTAAACGGTACATATGCCGTTTAGTTCGACCTTAGGCCTCCCACGTGATTTTTTTCAAAACCTGGATTAATATAAATGTTTTTACGAAAAAATGAAAAATGGCTAAAATCAATAATGGAATGAAAAGGATTAGTTTCATTTTACAAAAATATATATATTGTTATCATTTTCCCTAAACATAGAAAGACCAGACTTGACATTTTTCTTTAAAAATGAGTGTTTTTATTAACTCAGTTTTACAAAAGTCTAGGCAGAAAAAACAGGTTTCAAAATGCGTGTAAATGATATGCTTTAAAATGCCAGAAATAACTTCTTTTTCTTGGGCTAAAAAATCAGTCAGAAAACGATTTTTAAACTTATGCATATGTAGTGTATTTGTGTACCAAAATGCACATATTTTTTGGGCTAAATTCAGATGAAAGATTGAGGTTTTTGAGGGCTAAGGACCAACCTAAAAATCATATTTTTAGGCCCAACTTAACCAAATTTTTTCAGAAAAAGGATAAGAGAATAACATGCTTTGGGCTGAGCCCAGTAATTAAAGAAAGAAATAAGATTTTGGCCGAAAACCCAACAAACCTTAACCATTCAATTTTTTAGAAAAAAAAAAAACATAAGTTTGGGCCAAAGCCCATGTCAAAAATGTTATTCTTATGTTATGAACAATTGGGTTTTAAAGATAAAATTTCAGGATCAAAAGTTAGTTGATTATGTAATCAGACTCTTGTAAATTAAATCCGTGTAAACTATTTGTAAACATAAATTTTTAGATAAGGATGTTCTAACTCGGACCATGTATGAGTCAAGCATGAACAAAAATTATTTATCCCATACTTTTTTTTAAAAAGACTTTTTATCTTTACAAAAAACTACTATTATCCTTATATGTAAAAGGAACTAATTGTATCCGGATATTATAAATCCGAACCTAAATACCCTATATCTAAAGGGAATATATTCAATCCTTTTCAAAAAATGACATGCAAAATGACAGAATTTTTTCGGGAAATAAACATCAAATAAACAGTTCATGCAAATACTCGCACATTGGAATTCGAAGGTTAACCGTATAGTATGGATCCTTAATACTAGGGTGCGTAATACCTTCCTTAGGGGATCACTAGAACCCTTACCTAGAACTTTGGATTAAGAAGAATTTTTCACGGTATATGAATAAACCCTTCAAAACTGATTTTTTCTAATTTCCTAAAATTAGGTGGCGACTATTTTAAAACAAAGTCCGAAAGAGCACCAACGATTTCGAAGTAGCTTTTCTGAGCTCTAACCCCGCCCGCAAAAATACGAACCATAACAGGTATTTTAATTTCAGTGTGCACCCACCTTCAAATCCGGGTATTTTAGTATACAATCTGAGATGCCATTCTATTACAAGGCTCCGACACACAAATCGGAGCTTGCATCAGGGTCCTGACACACAGCTAGGACCCCATACCCTTCAAGGCTTCGACACACGGCCCAAAGTTTGACTCAGGATATCGGTACACAACTCTGTAGTCCATTCCAATCCATGGCTCTGACAAACAAATCAAAGTTTACATCATAGTTCGATCGTCCCTATAGCAATAAATCGTTATGCTCCCCAGCATATTTTCCTGAACTACAACCGCCTCTGACTCCTATCCCAGGGATATGTAGGAAGCTTTATTTCGATCACGACCTCCCTTCGTCCTACTCTTGATAGGACCACTCCGCCTTAATAAACAGCACTCGGGCAAAATTTTGATTGGACGATCAAAAGTTTCCATAACATCAAACAAAGCTTATCACCTTTTGAACTACATTGACCCGATTCTTGTGATGGACGATATATGTAGGAAGCTCTATGCAGAGTTCGGTCATATCGGGGTAAGTGTCTTTCTTTCCCCTAGCGGTACACAACTTTGCACCCCCTAGCGTCTCGTAACGCGACACTGGAGCAATTTTGGAAGTGATGTTGAAGGTACGTAAATGTTTTTCGTCATCGAACAATTCTTCTCCCTTTATCATTTTCCTTTTTCTTTTTCCAATAACCTCGCTGACGGATGGAGAGTATTGTCAAAGCTCTAACGTCTGGCTTCTTTCTCTGAACGTATCCATTTAGCAATTCTTTGTCATGCCAAAATTGGCTACGCGTCAACGTCTTCGGCTGAAAACTTTTTTATCATCTCCAATAGAAGAGGGCCAAGTTGTTGACACCTAATTTTGGCTCGCTGTGCTTAAAATAAATGTCTCGGGGGACCCTGATCTTTAAAAAAGCATGAAATAGCATTTTTACAACACTTTTCCATTTTTCGACAGTTTATTGATGATTATCCTTATTTTAGGAATTTTATCAATTTATTGCCATTTTCAAGAATCATTGTATGTGTGTGTGTGAGTTTAAAAAAATCTAAGTATTAATGTATAAAATATAAATAAATATGTGATTGTTATAAAAAATAAAGAAACGATTATTAATTGCCCAAAAATCTTAGTATTACGCTGTACATGTGTAAAAACAATGATTCTTGAAAATGACAATAAATTGATAAAAAAAAATTAGGATAATCATCAATAAACTGTCAAAAAATATAAAAATGCTGTAAAAATGCAATTTCGTGCTTTTTAATGATCAGGGTCCCCTGAGACATTAATTTTAAGCACAGCGAGCCAAAATTAGGTGTCAACATCGGGTATTGCACCCTATTTGGCCAATATGCCTACTATGTCCATGGAGGAGCAGAAGATGTTTGTACGGTTCAGGTTGATGAACCCTTAGACCTTTAATGGGACTCCGAGCGAGGAAACACATGAGTTTCTTATAAGTTGCCATGAGAGGTTGCACAACCTGAGTTAGTGGAGTCTCAGGAGTTGACTATACTACGTTTCAGATGACTGAAGCCTCCAAGCAGTGGTGGAGGGATTATATGTAACATTTCGTAGATTCGGGTTAAGTGTGAATGAATAAATCAGGGTTGGCGTATCATATTTTTGTTATGTGAAACCTTGCGGGATGATTTTGGTGATAAGTAGTTTGTAACTCCTCGTACCTCTAAGCTAAGCCACGTCCGTGATTCGAGAGTATGTTGATTTGTATGATGGATATGGAGTTTGTACTAAGGATTACGCATGCATAGGAATTCATGAAGGAAGCTTGTCCCGGCTCGTCTTCAAGTCTTGCCAAACATGAACCTTAGCGAGCCAGACAAGTTGGTAGACTTCCGGGCTCGTTTCTAGGTCTTGCTGGGCGAGAAATGGGATGAGCTAGGCTTATTTTGAGTGCCACAAACCAGTAAAGTGAGGCCAAGGCGAGAAAACAAGGCGAGAGTGATTTTTCTCGGCTCACCCAAGTCCGTGCCTCGCGAGGATGGTGGCAAGACGGGAAAAATTAGCTTTCAGCTTTTCTCGTCCACTTCGTGCCAAGCACGGACCCTGCCAAGCTAGGATTTATATAAATTCGTCCCTTAACTCGAAAAGAATCAGATTTCCCTCATTCTCTAAACCCTAGAACAATTTGTTATTCTCCTATCAACCTCGCACAATAAGGGTTTGCAACATAATTCTTCCTAAAGTGATTCAAGCTAGGGTTTTGAGTGTTCATCATTAGAAAAGCGAATTGTTAAACTTCGTTTAACATATCAAGGTATGTCTCTCTTTCGAAAACTTATTTTGAATGAAAATCACTTTTTGAAACTATTGTTGGAAGTATAAATTTCATTCAAGGTTCTTTAATGAATAAAAAGAAAAGTAATCTTTTCATGTTTCTTGAACTCTAATTCATGTCTAAATGGTGGTTAATATGTGTGAGGGGACAAAACCACATTAAACCTAGATTGTAACAAATCCTATATATGCATATGATATTATGAATGTTTTCCTCTATAAGAGATGCTTAATAATGATGGTTAAGGGTTAGTAATGATATTCTCATTGATGAATTAGGACATGGAAATCTTTCGTAAAGAACTTAAACGTTTTTAAAACATTGATTGAAATGACTTATTCTTTCAATATGGCATAATGAACCATCGACCTCTCACAATCACTCAAGTAAAAGAGTCGCTCAATCAACGATACCGGATAATTACCGGCTATCGTCCATGCATCATGAATATGAGGGAATGTATGCAATGCACTTATCAATGATTCCGGAATTGAACCTCGAACATCGGCCTTCTCACAATCACTCATGTAAAAGAGTTTAGCAAACATCAGTTTCATACAATCAACGATTCCTGAATGGATCTTCGGACATCGGCCTTTACAATCACTCAAATAAGGAGCTTATCAAATATCAATTTACTCAATCAACGATAGTAGATCATCACCGGGTATCGGCCATGCATCATGAATGTGTGAGAATGAGTGCAATGCGTACATCAAGTATTAACAATCAAGTTCAATATCACAAGTACCACGAAGGGGTACGCCATCAATGTATCATATCACAATACCATAAAGGGTATGCCAACAATATATCAATATTACTAGTACCAATAACGGGTACGTCAACAATGTATCACAATGCAAATACCAACAACGGTATGTCAACCATATCTCAATCAAGATAGTAACACAGATTCTGATATTCACCACTACTCGTAGCATCAACCATCAAAATGGAACAATACACACACATAACGGGGACATATAACGGGTTGGCTAGTCCAAACATCTATCAGGGCCTGAGCTAAGGCAATATCCAACCCAACTCATACCCGAAGGTTCGCATGCTGTCTCCGACATTATATTCTAAATATGTGATTCGCTATGCATAGTCTCACTAGAGGTAAGCCATAACCTACCTGGACTGCTGAACCGCAACACCAACAAGTCACTCTATCGCCTTGCCCTTTCTCTGGAGCTCAGAACCAAATTAGTCTAATCATAATCGAATTCTAAAATAGAAATCATGGAGAATGATACTAATATTGCTATGATATCATTTAGGTCCATTTTAACCCTAACAATTGGGGAAACGAGCCCACAAGGGCGAAACGGGAGATTCACGGGTAAAATACAAAATTGAATCCCAGGTAATCATAACCCAATCATTAATTGTTGATTTAACTCAAGAATTGTCCCAAATCTGCTTTCAAGTAAAAACCCCCAGATTAGGTATGAACCCTAATTCTCCAAATTCGAAATTCAACATTAAAAGTGGAAGATATGGGCTTACCAAGCTTAGATTCATCACATTTTAACATTAACATCATCAATTTATCAAGTATATTCTTAGAGAAAAATCTCCCGAAACCCTCCTTCAAATTCCATTTCTAAGGGATTGAAAAGGGAAGGGGAAAATCTAAGATGGTTGTGATTAAAGAGGAGTAAAGGATTAGACAAAGTTTTACCTCCAAGAATTCCTTCAAGTCTCCAAGAACAGCTTTCCCAAGCTCCAATATCTAGATATGAAATAATGAGGGTCTAAGACTCATTTAATGGATTTAACTGCCCATCACCCGCTACAAGGGTACTGTGACCGCCCCAGCGGCCACCTGACCTCTTTAGCTGTCAAGCCTAAATGGCTCATGCCGCTTTAGTGGCAGGTCCACTGCCCAGCGGTGCCACCGTTGTAGTGCTGGTGTCGCCAAAGCGGGAACCAGACACGTAACTTTAGCCCAATATTTTCATTTGATTCGATTTTTTGACTAACTCCCGAGACCATTTGCTATCATACAAGATGCTTAGTCCCACATAAAAACGTGCTATGAACGCACCTGTGGACTCGAAATTTCCAACGGAGGTTTCGTTGAACGAGTCAACCACCGATGCCTTAATTCCCATTTCCCATCCAACGTCCCACAATGCATCCGAATGCATTGGGAACCGAACCAAATGCACACATAAGCTCTAAACGACTATCTGGACCTCTCGGAATTGATGAAATTTCGAAAAAGGTTTGTTTGCTCAAAAGTCAACCTCGGGTCAACCTTTTTCACTTCAAGTCTATATTTTTCCCAAAGTTGCCCGAATCCAGTCTAGACACTTCGAGAAGCGTGTCAACAGTTCTCTCGGGTCAAAAGGGAACTAATCAATGCTCGGGAGCGGGCGAAAGTGCCAAAAGAACTATAACGACCAAACGGGTCGTTACAAATGCAAGTCAACATACACTTAGACCAATGCAAGTTAATGTAGATTAAAACAACTATTAAACATATATTCTAGAAACAATTTTTGGGCTGATGTAGGCTGCTGGAAATTTCTTCTTTTGGGGCTGATTTGGACCTCATTCTATCTCATTTTGGACTTTAATTTCGGCCTCCAAATAGGTGTAAGACTTGAGCAAAATATCTTGATTGGGATGGAACTATTCTTCGACCACAAGACACTTTTTAATTGCTAATTGTAGCCCATTGATCTTGGCATAAAATTTCCTTGTCCTTCAATGGACTTGAGCTTCCATGGCTGCTATCATTCTCTCCCTCTTGAAGAATATTCGTCCTCAAATCTTTATATTGACCTACAACAAACATTATACTCATAATAAGTAGGATGTAAACAAAGGAAACAGAACATGCATTTGGTAAACCTAACACAAGGTAGTGGCCACGCAACCACTTAACCCACTTAGTTCTTTTATGACCAAACACTCCTTTAAATATCCAAGAATAACATCATCTAATAGAAAAAATGTGATTACCAACACAACCACTAAAAACACAATTCATAAGCTCTTTAAATAGCAGAGGATCATTGGCCAGACCAAAAGCATATGAATACCAAGAAAACATACCATATTTTCTCTTTCTAAACAACTTAACCTCACCATTGGAGATACCATAGTCAAGATGTGGATCAAAAGTAATTTCCTCAAGAAGTGGCTTGGAATGAACCTGCAAAAAAGGATCTACAAAATAAGATAAAGATATTGTGAAGTTAGAAACATGTGAGCACTTATACTTTTCCACACTTGAGCAACTACATTCCACATTTAGCTTAACATCCTTAAAATCTAAGGCGCCGAAAGCTTCATGTGTCTCATTGTCTTCATTGATAACTTCATCACCTTTGCTTCTTTCATTGGAATTCCAAAGTGGACAAAAATGTACTGTAAACTCATCTTTAGTATATCCCACAATGGGTTATCACACACTTTAAAACATTGACCAATGAGATTGCCTTCTTCAAGTGAGGTGTCATCATAGACACAAGGTTCATCCTCAATTTTCTGCATGAAAGGAGATGCCAGACTGAAACGGGAAAAAGTTAGTACATTGACATATGAACAAGATTCATCCTCTCTCAAGTTTTCTTGGATTTGTTCACTCAACTTATGTTGTCCCTCACTATCATCACATTGTGGTAGATTATTCACATTAGAAGAATAGTCAACAAGGTCATGTTCACTCCAACTCTGTGTTACACCTTCACTAACTTTGGCCTCATCAACTTATGTTACAAGTTCAGGTTTTTCATCAAAAAATAGATCATTGAAAAGGTCATACCACATGAGATCATCAAGCTCAAACTTGTCTTCAAATTGCAATTGTTTCCATGAATCATTAGCCTTTCCACTTTTTGAATTTTTTTTTGAAACTGAATTTCCTTGCTTCACGCAATTGTTGTTTCAACTCTTGAATGATATCTTCTTCAATAACCTACATATTTGAAACAGAAACACTAGAAAAAGAATAATTTAATTGGTTAGAGCTTGAAAAAGAATTTTTCACACTTATGCACTCTATTTTTTTTATCTCTTCTTTTTCCTCATCACTCAAGCCCACTTGTTCACTCTCTATTTTACCTCTTGAACTCACTTCACTCAATTTTGTCCACTCATTTCTACTTCTTGACAACTCACTCTCTTCACTTATCACTTCCTCTCCTTTTTCCTCTCATGAGTTGCCATTTTCCACTCTCTTACTCCTCTTAATGTTGTATCTCTCTTCCTTACAATTTTTTTTTCACTCAATTCTTTTATTTTCTCATCTTCTCTTTTTTCTGGAGGAGTAGGAACTTCTACTTGTGTATGGAAAGTTACACACGAGGAAGAGTCACTCTCTTATTCACAACTTGACTCCCCCTCTTGGAAGATTACATACTTCACCATCTTATTGGAACGAATAGGATTTTTGGAGTTAGCTTCATCTTGGGACAGTGTTATAGAATGAATGCGCCTCAATTCCTCCTTTAAATCACTCTACGTCAAAAGTAGACGATTAAATTTCACCCAATGAGGTTTACGATAATAATCGACAAAATTTCTAATTTCAAGGACAAGGCCCTTGTGGCAAACTCCAATTTGTATATCTCCCAAAAATTGTTACAAGCAAATATATGCTCCATATAATATTCCCATTGGAGGTAAGTTTCTTTACTAGCATACATGCACAATTTTGTTAGTACTACATGATTACTACCCCACTTGGCCAATCCTTCATAATCATATATTCTTGCACCTGTGAAAGACATTTATTTTTAAAAAATGTATCACTCAATTTTTATTTTTATTTGGCTTTTTTCCTCAATTATTCTCACCCACTCTTGATTTTTTCCCCCTCAAATAACCTTTGGGAAAATAGTTTCTGGATTTATAATTAAACCCCACTTGTATCAAGCCCTTAATAGTAAAATAAGGAATTTTGGGGCACTAAAGAAGATGAAGAACCAATCCTTGAAAGAATTAGGATATAGTTGAAACAAGATGCGAATAAAAAGGACTTTTTTTTATGTAACGACCCATTTAGTTATTAAAGTTTTTTGACCCATTTATCCTTTTTGACCCTTCCCCAAGTCCCGTTAGCATGATCTATGACTTAATGAAGTCATTGGGTTAGTTTCCGCAAGGTTCGAGTGTAATTGAGTCATTGATGGAGAAGCTAGTTAAGTTAGCGAGTTGGAGTTGACCACGGTCAATGTTGGGTTATAATGACCCCGTGTAAATGTTTTGGAAGTTTCAACATGTTAATATGATGATTTTGAACTTTTCCACAAGATTTGGTGAGGTTCCGAAGAGTTTCAGATGGGTTTGGGTTTTGTCGCGCTCATATTCAATATTTTTACCGTAGGTCTATGGATAGAAATGGCTCCATATTGAACAAATGACCTTTTTTTCTGCGAGGTTTAAACCATTAGATCTTTATCATAATTATGAAGCTAAAGCAAAAAGAATCATAGCGTTTCGCCTCCGGATGAGGGAGTTATGCCCTTTGTCGTTCGGGCTGTTCCAGTAGGCTCGCTGGCAGCGGACCTAGGGCCGCTATAGAAGGTCCGCTGCAGCGACCAAATGGCCACTGCAGTATGATTATATATTTGTCTATGAGCCCGTAAAGGTGATTCATATACTTATGATTCCGATGCGTAACTATGATTTCTGAAGTTCGGTTTGATATGTTCCCGAGTGATATTCGGAAGAAAATCTGATTTGACTACTGTTTTGGCTTATAAATGATGGTTCGTTTTGATTAACATATTAAGTCTTTGAAATTGTTTTAAACTGTATTTGGTTACTCATAACTCTGTTCGTGTAGTCTGTTGTTACATTTTTCGCCAAGTCCCGGGCCAGTTATGTTATCGGGCGCACTATGCTGTATTCTAAAGTAGGATGTGTATTCTGGAGTATGATATGTCCGGTTCGAGCTCCTCTCGTTATCGGGGGCCGGGTACCGTATGTGTGATATTGACCGCCGGGTATTTGACCGCTGGTGTGCCATGTGTATGCGATATTGACCCGGGGTATTTGACCGCGTGCATATGCCGTGGTATATGTGATATTCGACCGCCGGGTATTTTGCCGCGGTATGTCGAGTATATGTGATATTGACCGCCGGGTATTGGTCGCTTATCTTCGTCGGGTATATGTGATATTGACGGGTATTTGACCGCGTGTGCCGTGTGTATGCGATATTGACCGGGTATTTGACCGCTGTATGCCGTTTCCCGGATATGAAATCTTCTGGAATAAGATGTGTTATGGCGCCATTTACGGGCGGGCGACCATATTTTCTGAGCCCTATGCAAGTTTTGTCCTTTGAAAATAAACATTTTAGTATTCTGGTTATTATGTTCACTTTCTGTACCTCTGTTTCTATTATGACCCAGATTTGTTACTATATCTTCTGCTTTGCATACTCAGTACATATTTCGTACTGACCCCCTTTCTTCGGGGGTTGCGTTTCATGCCCGTGTCTGTACGCACGCACATTCGGTGATCCGCCAGGCCTAGGACACCTATTCCGCTGTCGGAGCGCTCCCTTTATTCGAGCCTACATTTTGGTATATATTCTCTCGTTGTATACGTATTTTGTGTATTCGTGGGGTACGGCGGGGCCCCCGTCCCGTCATATGATTCTCGTTGTTTAGAGGTCCGTATACATAGATGTGGTTATGTATAGTTTTGTTCGGGGATGCGTTGTGCGAGTTGTGTTTGGGGCGGCCCATCCGCCGTGGCAGCCTTATCGACTGTGTGTATGTATGCTTTGATACGTTATGTATATTATGACGGCCTTGCCGGCTTCTGTGCAGTATATATGTTCGTATGCGTCGGTTTGGAGCCACGTTTGATATTTGTATATGTATAGGTTTTTAGCCGAATCCCGGGAGCGC
>NC_081347.1:31918494-31969418 GCF_029784015.1 Lycium ferocissimum | reverse complement strand
CCACGACGATACCGGTGCTACGATACTAGTGCCCCTGCGGCGGACATCAGTCACCAGAATAGTATTGGTTTTTGACCATTCTCAACCCAAAATCCTACTATCACCCGAGTCCCTACAGATGCAACACAAACATGCAAACACACATAAAAACGCGCTACGAACTCACCCATGGCCTTGGATTTCCCAACCAGAGTCTCGTTGACCAAGTCAATTCCCAATACCCCAAAATTAACTTTTCAACTCAAGTCTCAAAACACTCTCTAATGCATTGGGAAATGAACGAAACATACCCGCAAGTCACAAAGGACCCTCCAGATCTCTCAGAATCTACGAATTTTTGAAAAAGGCCCGTTTACCTAAAAGTCAGCTTTGGGTCAAACATTTTTCGCTTTAAGGCTTATTATCACAAAAACCAATCTAATATTCACCCCATGACCTCGGAAATCATACCAACCATCCCCGCAAGTCTAATATAAGCTAATGAAGATCGAAAAAAGGTCAGCAATGTCAAAAGTACCGTAATGGCCGAACGGGTCATTACACTGAATATTTCACCCGGATTGGCCATCGGTCTGAGGGTGAAATGCTATACTAAGCTCCACCTTGGTACCCAACTCCTTCTACAATTGAGTCCCTCAATCTGAAATGATAAAAATGGGCACTCTATGCCAACGAACTATCTCTTGAATGTAGATCTTAGCCAGCTTCTCGGAGTTGTAAGTAGTATGAACCGATATGAAATGAGTTGACATGGTCAAACGATCCACAATCACCCAAATGGCATCAAATTTTCCCAAAGTCCGTGGTAACCCTAGCACAAAATCCATAGCGATCCTCTCCCACTTCCACTTGGGAATGGGCATCCTCTGAGAAATACCACCAGGCTTTTGTTGCTCGTACTTCACCTGTTGACAATTAAAAAATCGAGACAAAAATTTTCGAATGTCCCTCTTCATGCTACACTACATGTAATGCTGTTTCAAATCCCAATACATCATTGTAGCTCACGGATGAATAGAATACCTCGAGCTATGAGCCTCCTCCATGATCAATCTGGTCAAATCCCCAACCTAGGGCACACATACATGACCCTTGATCCTAAAAATACCTTTTTCATCAAACTGCTGGGCTCTAATCTACTCCAATAAGGAAGACCGCGCTTCCACACTAGCCAGAACTTTGCCAGGTTCCGAGATATCAAGTCTAACCATGCTACTGGCCAAGGACTGAACACCCATAGCCAAAGGTCCCTCTCTAATCTGCAGACATGCAAGGCTACCCATAATCACGGCCTTTCGACTTAAGGCATCCGCCACTAAATTGGCCTTGCCCTGATGATGAAGAATGGACATGTCATAATCCTTGAGCAACTCTAACCATCTCCGTTGGCTCCAATTTAGCTCTTTCTGATTGAAAATGTGCTGAAGACTCTTATGATCAGTGAACACCTCACAATGCACCCCAAAGAGGTAGTGACTCCAAATCTTCAATGCAAAAACTAATGTCGCGAACTCCAAGTCATGAGTGGGGTAGCTCTTCTTGTGCACCTTCAGTTGCCTCGAAGCATAAGCTATAACCTTCCTTTTCTGTATCAAAACACAACCAAGGCAAATTCGCGAAGCATCACAATATACGGTAAAGCCCTCTCCCTCCAAAGGAGGAGTCAGAATTGGAGTCGTAATCAACAAAGTCTTGAGTTTTTGAAAGCTCGCCTCACACTCATCCAACCCCTGAAAAGCTACATTCTTTTGGGTCAATCTGGTCAAAGGAGATGCTATAGCTACAAAAATCCCTGTATGACATGCCGGTGGTAACTGGCGAGACCAACAAAAACTCTAAATCTCGATAACCGAAGTAGGCCTAACCCATATCATAATTATCTTGCTCAAGACGGTTACATATATTTCTACCGTAAATCAATTTCTTATTTCTAGATTCAAGAATTTGCTCTATTTACTCCTATTACAAGAATATATTCTCATTCCCAAGTTTATTCAAGATTCATAGAGAGTATCCAATCGTTGGTCAAACAATTAAATAATAAAATGCAGGATGAAACAAATAAATCACTATGATAAAAATAAAAAAACCTCAATTCAAACTTCAAAAATTAACATCATGTAGAACCATAAACCTAGAACTAAAAAATATAGAATTAAAATAAAGAAATGAGAAGAAAAGCCCGGTGCCAAAGCTCCTAGTTGTTGCTACTGTGTGTTACTGTCAAACTAGTCAAATTGACGCAAAATCAGGTTATAGATTTTTTATATTGTGTAGAAATAACTCTAGACAAAAAAAACTCTTTCTTGTCAAAGTTGAATTTTCTAATGGTACGGACGCCATTTTGGGCGCCAAGTGCTGGAAATGGCACCGAACTTTTGCACTTTATTTTTTCAACGTTTTCGATTCCAAGCTCTACTTATGGAACTGGAATTTCCCTTTTTTTTGGCTAAGTGTTAGTCGCCAGCTTCTATTGTAGCTCTGAACTTGTCTCTTCTTCCAGCTTCATCAATCTTTTCTCCAAATCGCTTGTTTCGCCTTGATTTTCATTCAACTCAATTCCTACATACATAAATACATGACTTAATAAGCATAATGTAATATATTCACATCTAAAACACACAGAAAATACTAAGGTGAGAGCAGTGCAGAGAATATAAAGAAGTAAACACTTGAAGAAGCCAAGAGGGTTCAACATCTACTATATGTACATAAAAATAATTTAACCTTGTATATATAGTGTAATGTTTTGTCAAAGGGGGTTCAGGTGAACCCTTTCAGCCCAACCTAGCTCTGCCCTATGGCTGCGAGGCAATTGCTAGCCAAAACATAGGTGTTTGTAGTCAAACATCACCATTCCACACTTAGACTTTTGCTTGTCCTTGACCAAATCCAAAAATGTCACGACCCATTGTCACTAGGTTTTGCGAGCACCTAACTTTCCCACCTCGGTAGGCAAACCCTTATCCCAACAATCATAAAGCATAAGTAAAGCGGAAGAAAATAGAATAACATAAGTCTCACGATAATGATATAAAGAAATGTGGAAGTAATGAGAATCCAATCCCAGTATATGGTCTGGTCATATAAGAGCTCTACCAATACTACAAGTCTGAATAATACATAAAATCTCAAATGATGTCTCAAAATAGAAATAAGACATAAATAGTAAGAAGAGTCTTTAGGCAGCGAACGTCCTCATGCTCACCTTGAATAGACTCAGCAGCAAACTCGATAATCAGCCACGAGGGGTAGAAGCGGATACAACCTAGTACTCTGCATTTATAAAAGAGTGCAGCAAGTGTAGGTCATTACAAACAGCAACTACTGGTAGGTATCATAGGCCGACTAAGACTAGTTGACGTATATAAAGACCATAAAGCAAGAAAGCAAGTAAACAATAGAGTACAAGTCACCAATGTCCAAGTATCAACAAAGCAAGTCCCAGCCTAGGTAATAGTGTCTAAACCCATTTGTGCCAAGTTTCAAGAGTGCAATCCGAGAACATCACATAACCATAACATAAATTCCTAATTCTAGCCAACACAAGTATCCAATCATAGTCCACGAACAAATAACCAAGAGATACAATCCGATGCAATAATGTATGAGTAAGAATGCAATGCATATGCTCGTACATATGCACTCCGACGATGGAACATCACATCATCAGCAGCACAACCCATGGGGGACCCGCGAAGTCCATGTACCAGTCACTCCGCACACAGCCCAGAGATGACTCAATATCTAACATGTCTCAGAATATAAGTGTTCCATATCAGTCACTCCGCATACAACCCAGAGATAACTCAATATCCAATATGTCTCAGAGGAATACCGGTCACTCCGCACAGAGCCCAGAGATAACTCGTATTAATATGTCTCAAGTATCTGCATTTCCTTCTTATTTCCCATCATCAGTACCATATCAAGGCAATATCAATATATCATGGAAATGAGTATGAATATAATGCAAATGTAATATCAATAAACCAAGTCAATCTCAAACAGTACCCTATATGGGCATACAAGTAATATCATCAATAAGGCTACACAATAAGCCACAACAGATTCACTATCCTCATCTCAATAACAACAAAGTAAGGTACCACAATATCATAATCAGGATATATAACTAATCACCAATATCCAATATCTCAACGTGGCGACGAGCCAACAAGTACATAGAACAAATAGGACAACAATGCAATGGGGTGGCTAGCCCCCAAATCATACAACAAGGCCCAACCTAATGCAATATTCATCCTAACTTCATACTCGAAGGCTTACATGGATTCCCTGACAATATCATCTAAACATGCGCTTCGCTAATCGAAGTCTCACTATAAGGTAAACTGTAACCTACCTGAAAAGACGAACATCAAATCTCCATGGTCAAACCTTAGTATTGCCCTTCCTTTATGCCTCGTGATAATGAAAGTCTTGTCATATCCGGATTAGGAAATTAGAATCAAGAAGAATCATTATTTAAACCTTACTTCTATTCATCCCAACCCATGGAATGGGGTTTATGAACTAGAAAGCGGAAATTAGGCATCTACAAGTCTCAATGTGAATTTAATACTCTAGGTGATTAATTCCCATCAATTATAAGTTAGAAGAACTCATGAATTACTCAAATTCGGATTCTAGGCAAAGCCCCCCAATTTTGGGTATAAACCCTAACTCCCAATTCCATAAATTAGCCATTAATTAGAAAGGAATCATGCAATAATAGTTTCTAATCATCAATTCCATGCTTAATGAAGCTAACCCAATCAATAATTCAAGGTTTTATAGTCTAGAACAAAGAACCCATAAAACCCTCTTTTAATCCTCAAATTCTTAATGAAACTAGCATGATTTGGAGATTTCCTATAATGATTAATGGGATTTGGAATAGCAATGAAGATGGAAGGACTTACCACAATGATTTTCCCCCAAGAAATGCCTTGAAATGCTCCCAATAGGTCTATTTTTGGAGTGGTATTGAATGAAAGACTTAGGGCTTTTAACACACATTTAATGAACTCAATTGCCCGTCACCTGCTTCCGTGGTTACTCGAACGCTTCAGCGGTCCAACTTCTGCGGTCCCATGATTGCTTCTACGGTCAATGCCAAATGCACAAGGTCACTATAGCGGCAGGGTCACTGCTATAGAGGTACCGTTGCTGCTATAGTGGGACACCAGACACCAGAAACTCCTCAAGTTTCGTCAACTCAACCCGAAATTCTGACTATCACCCGAGACCATCTGCTCACAAACCATATATGCAGACATACATAAAAACACTCTACGAACGCACTCGTGGCCTCAAAATTCCTAACGGAGGTCTCATTGACCGATTCAACCCCCAATACCTCAAAAGTAACTTCCCAACTTAAGTCCTAAAATGCACCCGAGTGCATTGAGAACCGAACTGAATATACACAAAAGACCATACGGACCCCTCGAAACTGACGGATTCTCAAAAAAAAAAGTTAGTTTACCCAAAAGTCAACTTTGAGTCAACTCTTTTTTGCTTTAAGCCCAAAGTTCTGCAAAAGTCACCCAAATTATATCCAAATACCTCAAAAAGTGTGTCAACGATCCTCTCGGGTCAGATGTGAGCTATTCAAGCTCGGGAAAGGGTCAACAGCATCAAAAAAGCAATAACGACCAAACAGGTCGTTATATCAGATACCAATTAAACTATCGCTCGTCCTCAAGCGATAAGGGAAAGAGAACAGAAAAGTACCTGAATCGGCAAATAACTGAGGATATTGGTTACGCATGTCGGATTAAGTCTCCCAAGTAGCCTCATCAACAGAACGATGCTTCCATTGCACCTTCGTAGAAGCTATCTCCTTAGACCTCAAGTTTCGAGCCTGCCTATATAAAATCATAATAGGCTCCTCCTCGTAAGTCAGATTCTCATCAAGAAATACCGAGTCCCAACGAACAATATAAGTACCATCGGCGTGATACTTCAGCATAGACACATGAAAAACTGGATGAACGCTTGCCAAGCCTTGTGGCAAGGCCAACTCATAAGCAATATCGCCCATACGATCGAGGATCTCCAATGGCCCAATATACCTCAGAATCAACTTACCTTTCTTCCCGAATCTCATTACACCTTTCATGTGTGAAATCTTCAATAGAACTTGATCACCAATAGTGAACTCTAAATCTCGGACCTTCTGGTCCACATACATCTTCTGTCGACTCTGAGCTGCCAAAAGCTTGGCCTGAATGACCCTCACCTTCTCAAGAGACTCTCTCAATAGATCCGTACCCTAAGATCAAACCTCAAATGGATCAAACCAACCAACCGGAGATCTACATCTTCTACCATACAAAGCCTCATAAGGCGCCATATCGATACTCGAGTGATAACTGTTGTTATACGCAATCTCTGCCAACGGCAAGAACTGATCCCAATGACCACCAAAGTCTATAACACGAGCCCTCAACATATCTTCGAGTATCTGAATGGTCCGCTCGGACTGGCCATCGAACTAGGGCTGGAAAACTGTACTAAGATCCACTCGGGTACCAAACTCATCATGAAAAACTCTCCAGAAATTGAAAGTGAAAATAGTACCCTAATCAGATATGATAGAAATAGGAGCCCCATGCATTCTTATAATGTCACGAATATACAATTTGGCCAACTTCTCCGCGGTATAGGAAACCTAAACTGGAATGAAATGAGCGGACTTAGGCAATCGATCAACTATCACTCAAATCGAATCAAACTTACCTAGGGTCTTCGGAAGACCCACAACGAAATCTATGGCAATCCTCCCCCACTTTCACTCGGGAATGAGCATTCTCTGAAGTATTCCACCGGGCCGTTGGTGCTCATACTTAACTTGCTGGCAATTACCACACTTAGCCACAAAATCAGCTATATCTGTCTTCATGCGACGCCACCAGTAATGCTGTCTCAAATCACGATACATCTTAGTCGCCCTGGATGAATGAAATATTGAAAGCTATGGACCTCAGTCAAAATCAAACGAATCAACTCACCAACATGAGAAACGCACACATGCCCAATCCTCATAGTACCCTCAGAATCAATCATGGCCTCCTTAGCCTCATCTCCCAGAACCCTATCTTGAATCTTGCTCAATCGAGCATCCTCAAACTGATGAGTCTTGGTCTGATCTAGCAAGGACGATAACCTCCACAAGCTAAAACTTTGCCTGGGGCTGAAATATCAAGACGAATGAAAATATTGGCTAGAGTCTGAATCTCCATGGCTAACAGATGCTCGAAAACAACCAAACGGGCTAAACTCCCTATACTTGTGGCCTTGCGACTCAAGGCATCAGATACAACATTGGCTTTCCCTGGATGGTAAAGAATAGAGATGTCATAGTCCTTCAGGAGCTCCATCCATCGGCGCTGCCTGGAATTAAGATCTCTCTGGGTAAACATGTGCTAAAGGCTACGGTGATCAGTGAAAACCTCACAATGGACGCCATACAAGTAATGCCTCCTGATCTTCAAAGCGAAGACCACAGCTAGCAACTCCAAATCATTGGTAGGGTAATTCCACCCATGGATCTTCAACTGATAGGAAGCATAGGCTGTGACACTACCCTCCTACATCAAAAAAACACCCAAACCCACACAGGATGCATAACAATAGACTGAGAAATCCTTACCCTCCATGGGTAATGCTAGAATCGGGGCTGAAGTCAAAAGGTGTCACGCCCCAACCTTCGTCAGGGTGTGACGGGCACCCGACTCTCATCAGAGTCAAGCGAACCCTTAAACGTCAACTCAAAAATTTTTTTTTTTTTTTTTTTTAAAACGAGAATTGAAAGTTGTAAATGAAATACCAAAATCGACACGTAGCTCGAAGCATCTCAAAACATGATATATATATATACATACGGCATAAAACAAGGCGAGCCAAAAGGCCTCTGCCCTTTCTGTACAACAAAATAGTGGCCGATAAGGCCAAACAGTAACCACAACTCCCACGCTGTTCGCGACTTCTAAAGAGTATGACTCGCCAATATATATATGTAATTATACCAAAACAGAATGATCCTCGGAGCAATGGAGTCGTCCGACTCCTGCTATCTCCCTCTAAGAAGCCGGATCCCCCGGTTGCGTCGGCGAACTCCGCGGGCATGAAACGCAGCGGCCCCGAAGAAAGGGGTCGCATTTGAATATGTACTGAATATGTAAAGCATCACTGAAGCAAGAAATAGGAGAGTTCAACAGTAAGCAAGTTTAGATTACATCAGAAAAAGTACAACAGAAAGCAAGTTTAGATTACCTGACATGAACTAAATATTTAAATAACATAGTCCCTTCGGACGGCCGCTTCCGGCCTAATAATAATAACAATAATAGTAATAACAATAGTAATATCAATAATAGTAGTACTAGTAATCCCCGCCGGTGTGCCGGTTCCGACATACGTCTATCCCGCCCCTTCGGACATGCCGGTCCCGAATAAAATGATGGTTCCCCTTCGGGCATGCCGGTCCAACATACGTCTATCCCGCCCCATCGGACATGCTGGCCCCGACATAATCCTAGCCCCTTCGGGCATGTCACTCGTGGCATACGGCTACCCTGGCCCCATCGGGCATGCCACTCGCGACATAATACTAACCCTAGCCCCTTCGGGCATAATAATAATAGTAATAGTAATAATAAAATCTCACACCCTTCGGAGTGGTTTTGGAAAATCAATAATAAGATGTCGCACCCTTCGGAGTGGTTTTGAAAAGTTTTATAAAATATCACACTCCCTTCGGAATGGTTTTGAAAAGTTTTATAAAATATCACACTCCCTTCGGAGTGGTTTTGAAAAGTTTTATAAAATATCACTTAATAGAGTCATTTATGGAAGTTTCAAAGCAATTCGATTACATTCCGGCAAGTTACGGACGTTTGAGCATTTTTCCAACAAGATATAAGGATTCTAGCTCAATCGCACTGAATGAATAGTGCTCAATTTCGAATCGGATTTCGATGAACGAATAACCCCCGAGGCTCGAATTCAAGCCTAGTATACCTAGGACATGCCAAACGAAGGAGAGGGATAGCTTCACATACCTCACGGGTGCCTTATGCTCGCTTGAGCTCAATTCCCGTTTCGTCCGAATCGCAAATGGTCACCTTTACCAGCTTACTATTCATGAGAGTTAGCATTTCAATAATGAGTTCATACTTGACTACCGAAATTTCGGCAGCATTTCCCCTATAAATATAGCATCCCCGAGATTCAACTCGGCTCAGAATAACAACAACCAATCCAACAACAACATCAACAACATCAATAATCGCTACAAAGCACATATGAACACAAATAGTCTTTCTTTCTATATAATACATCGACTTCCATTCTAACTTCATACTTCTCATCCAATATCGACGTTTTCATATTTATTCACTAACTTGAGGCCATTCAATACAATTCAAAAACATTTCACATAATCCTACCAAATATGCAAAAATTTCCACCAAACCACAATTCACTTAAAACTTCCAATTCTCAACATAAATATTCATAACATATTTCCATCTTCCAACTTCATTCACAACAACATTAATTCACACCTTAGACCATCACTTCCATCATTATACAAAAACCATATAAAATCATATAATTTCCCACAACAACTTAACAATGAATTTCCATGCAAACTCAATTCACTAACCTTTCTTTACATCACAAAAGCCACAACAACACACTTAACATACTAAATAAAATCAAATTCACCACTTCCCCACATCATATGGCTCACGGCCACAACACACCCGCACACCACACGACCATGTATGCACCCACAATAATTTTCATGATTTCCATTCAACTTCATTCATTCTAACATCCATAAATCTTCTATAACATAAAAGAAACAAGAAATCCTTACCTTTTTCTTGAATTTCCAACTTTCCGCAAACGGAGTTCTTTCTCCAAGCCAATTATACTACGTCGAAGAGCGTCTTGAGCTCGTTAAGAATTCGCGAAGAACAAGATTTTTGAGTCAAGATTGAAGGCTAGGAAATTTTCTCTTTTTTTTTTCTCTTTCTCTCTTGAAGCCGTGAGCTTCTTTCTCTTTTTTTCTTGATTTTTCTTTTGCTCTCTTGAAGTTTCCAAGGATAATCATCCTTATAATTGGCACATGGAAAATAATTGATCAACTTATGGGCTTGGGCCACAAGTTGGCCGGCCACCCCTTCTCTTTGGGCCTAGTTTTCTTATTTTTTTTTGGCCCAACAATTTGGCTACTTTGCGTAATTCATGAAACGAATTTCCAAAATTCCGATTTTGCCCTTAGCCTTACTTAATATCTCCGCATCCATACTCCCATAACCGGCATACACATACTAAGAAAAATCCAACATGACCTTCTTCCTCATAAGTCAAGGTTATTTCCAAATTTTCAAATACGCAAAAATTGCTGGATGTAACAAAAGGGTCTTGAGCTTTTGAAAGCTCTCCTCACAATCATCGGACCACTGGAAGGGAACATCCTCCTGGGTCAATATGGTCAACGACGAAGCAATAGTAGCAAAACACTTCAAAAATCGACGGTAGAAACTTACCAAACCCATGAAACTATGGATCTCGATCACAGTAGTGGGCCTCGCCCAATCACTCACTGCCACAATTTCTTAGGATCCACCATGATCCTATCCTTAGAGACAATGTGGCCCAAGAAGGCCCTAGACTCTAAGCAAAACTCACACTTCAAAAACTTAGCAAACAGACTATTCTTCTTCAACAGCCCAAGTACAAAGGCAAAGATGGCTCTCATGCTCTTTTCTACTCTTAGAATACACCAAGATATCATCAATAAACACAATCACAAAGGAGTCAAGGAATGGACTAAAAATGCTATTCATCAAAGTCATGAATACAGCTGGGGCATTGGTAAGCCCAAATGACATCACTAGAAACTCATAATGCCCATATCTCATCCGAAAAGCTGTCGGGATATCCTCAGCCCTGATCTTCAGCTAATTGTAGCCTGAATGCAAGTCAATCTTCGAAAACACTGAAGCACCCTGAAGCTGGTCAAATAAATCATCAATACGAGGCATAGGACACTTGTTCCTAATAGTAACCTTGTTCAGCTGGCGATAATCGATGCACATCCTCATAGATCCATCTTTCTTCTTTATGAACAACACGGGAGCGCTCCATGGGGAGACACTCGGTCTAATGAACCCCTTCCTCAATAAATCCTGCAACTGCTGTTTAAGCTCTCTCAACTCAGTGGGTGCCATCCGATATGGCGAAAATGAAATAGGGTGGGTGCCCGGATCCAAGTCAATACAAAAGTCAATATCACAATCGGGTGACAGACCCGATAGATCAGACGAGAATACCTCTGCTAACTCACTCACAATGGGAATGGACTCAAGGAGTGAAGATGCAACAGTAGTGTCATGCACATGAGCCAAATAATGTAAACACCCATTGTTGACTAATTTCTTTGCCTGGAAAAAGGAAATAATCTTCTTTGGAGCAGGACTAGGAGTACCCCTCCACTCAAGTCTAGGAATGCCCGGCATGGCTAAAGTGACTGTCTTGGCATAACAGCCCAAGATCTCATGATAGAGAGAAAGCCACATCATACCTAAAATAATATTGAAGTCCACCATATCAAGTATTATTAAGTCTACCCACGTGCCGTATCCCATAAAAGTAACCAAGCACGACCGATAGATTCGTTAACCACACCAGAATCTCTGACTGGAGTAGACACATGAATAGGTATCGCTATGCTATCACAAGTCAAGTCCTAACCAACATCATAATATGCAGACACATATGAATAAGTGGATCCAGGATCAAATAATACAGATGCTGCTCTATGTCGGACAAAAATGGTACCTGAAATGACAGCATTTGAGGCCTCTGCCTCGAGTCTATCTGGGAAGGGATAACACTGGGCCCCACCACAACCAAACTATGATCTACCTCTCAAACTTTGGGACCCACCTCTACCGGCTTGGGATCCACTCCTAGAAATCTGTAGGCCACCGCGGCCTGACTGAGCACCACCTCGGCTACCTAAAGTTACCGAAGTCCTCTTGGGGTGATACCCTTGCCTGGGTAGTGGAAAATCTCGAGCAAAATGACCAAGCGATCCACACGTAAAACAAGTCTTAGGTGGAGGAGTCTGATGAGCCAAAACTGAAGATCCAGCAGGAATAACTCTATCTGCTAGTTGAGAATATGAGCTCTTCGAAGCTCTCTGCCTGGATGGCCCACTAGAAGAAGTCTGCAATGCTAACTGCATAGGGCGCCTGAAATAAGATTGATACTGCCTATAAGACTGTCCGGCGCCCTTCGAGCTGGAACCATTATAACCCCCAAACTGTCTCGGCCTCTTCTCACTAGCCTCTCCAAATGAGCAGGCCTTGGCAGCCTTAATTAATGATGCATGCTCAACAATGGACTGGAAGGAAGCACCCATGGCCTCAATCTAAGGATATGGAATGTGAAGAGAAGTAACGAGCCTACCAATAAATCGTCGAATCCTGTCAGGCTCAGTAGGAGTCAGGGGTGTTGAATAACGGGCCAAATGTAAATAGCGAGTCACATAAGCATCAACAGATAACCCCCTCTGCTGCAGGTGGAAAAGCTTATCTCTAGGTGCCTCTCTCAAAGCTAAGGGCACATACTTCTCAAGGAAGGCCTAATAAAATTATGTCCAAGTAAGTGGAGGAGAACCCTCTGGTATGCAAGAAATGAAGTACATCCACCAGGTCTTCGTGTCTCCGCGAAATTGGTATGACACATAATCCACACCGTGGGTCTCAATAATCCCCATCCTGTGCAATAACTCCTGCATGTCCAATATATACTCATATGCATCCTCTCTAGAAGTACCAGCGAATCTCGACGGGTCCATCTTTCTAAACCTCCCTACCAACTCCTGATCGGTCAGTCATAATAGGGCCTGCCACGTGTCTAAGATTATCTCCTGAGGCCGGCATTGTATCCATCCGTGGAGCTATAGCTGCAGCAGGATGCGCCGTACGGGTCTACCTCTGCTCGGAGGTCTGTGCCCCACCTCTAGTCTTTGATCCTCCACCCAGAGAAGTAATGCCAGTGGTAGCCTGCTGGGCATCCAAATGAAGTAGAACATAAAACATAGTATCTTGCATTATTTGCTCTGAAGTGGCCTTAGGGTGAGTCCGTACTGGAGCCACATTATCCTCGACTGCCAGTCTCGAACCTGCTGAACCTCTGTCTCCGGAGACGGAGATCTCGCACGCTGCTTCCCTGCCGCAAGAGCCCTGACCTTGGCTAGTGTAGCCCCGCGGCCTCTAGCTTGACTGCGTCCTTTAATTGTCGTTCGTCCCCTGGTACCAGCCACAGATGCGAGCTCGGGTACATGATCTCGTGCTATCGTGGCTCAAGTCGTCACCATCTGTGAGAGAAGAGATAAGAGTCAGATACCAAGTCGATTGTTCTAGATACCAAGTAGAATAAAGTAGCACGAAAGAATGAAAGAAAGTGAAGTTTTCTAAATGTCCTATAGCCTCTCGTAGATAAATACTGAGCTCATCGTACCGATTTATGAGACTCTACTAGACACGCTCTTCTATTATAGACGGGGTAACCTAGGGCTCTGATACTAATTTGTCATGACCCATTTTTACTAAGTCACGCGGGCACTTACCTTTCTCACCTCGGTAAGCGAACCCTTATCCAATAATCATAAATATCATAAATAAAGCGGAAGAAGATAGAATAACGTAAGTCTGACGATAATAATATGAGAAAATGAGAAAGTAAATGAAATACACTCGAGTATCTGGTCTGGTCATGTAAGAGCATCTAACTAAATACTATAAGTCGGAATAATAACACATCAATAGTCTCAAATTCATGTCTTAGAATGGAAAGCAAGACATAAATAAAGGAGGAGTCTTCGGGCAGCGAACGTCCTTGTGCTCACCCTGAAAGACTCGAATCAGCAATCCTCGAATATCCGCCACGAGGAGTAGAAGTCAATCCCACCTGGTACTCTGCATTCATAAAAGAATGCAATAAGTACTAGTACGTATCATAGGCCGGCTAAGACTAGCTAACGTATATATCGACAAACAAGCAAGATAAACACCTAAACCAAGAAGTACAAGTCAAAGCGAATCCAGATGCACCATACAAGTCATCACCTATGTTATAGTATCTAAACCCAACTGTGCCAAGTCTCAGTATAATCAAACCGAACTAGTACATCACAATCACCTCACAACAAGTCATCACCTATGTTATAGCATCTAAGCCTAACTGTGTCAAGTCTCAGTATAATCAATCTGAACCAATATATCACAATAGTATCACAACATATCACCAGAAGCGAAAGGTACAATGCAATGCAATAATGTATGTAGGATGAATGCAATGCATATGCACCGTACACATGTACTTCGACGATGGAACATCACATCTCGGCAGCATAACCCATGGGGGACTCGCGAAGTCCATGTACCACTCGCTCCGAAAGTGACCTCGGATCACGAGCACTATATCGATCCCGCAAAAAATCTCGGGCATCGTACACTTATTCATTCCCGACAAGAAACCTCGGGCAGCGTACACTCAGTCCGCTCTGATAAATGACCTTAGATCACAGACTCTCATCTTTCTTTTACTCTCTCCGATAGAAACCTCGGAGGCTACACTCTCTCACTTACCATCATCAGTACCATAACCATGCAATATCAATGAATCATGGAAATGAGTATGAATACGATGCAATGTAATATCAACAACCAATTCAGTCCTAAACAGTGCACCCAGGACACACAAGTAATATCAATAATAAGGCTACACAATAAGCCACAATGAAATCACCATCTCATCTCAATACCGATCAAGTAAAGTACCAAAATATCATAGTCATGATATATCCCTAGTCACAATTACCCAATCTCAACGTGGCAACGAACCAATAAGTAAATAGAACAAGATAAGTAAATCAACACAACAGGTGGCTAGCCCCTAAATCATACAATAAGGCCCAACCTAAGACAATATCCAGCCCATTTTCACACTCGAAGGTTGACATGCACTCTCCGACTATATCATCTAAACATACGCTTTGCTAATCGAAGTCTCACCATCAAGTAAACCGTAACCTACCTGGAGAGCCGAAAAATAAAGTCTCCAATAATCAAACCTTATTCTTTCTCTTCCTTTAAGCCTCGAGATAATGGAAGTCTAAACATATCCAAATCATGGAATTAGAATCAAGAAGAAACATTATTCAAACCTTACTTCTATTCAAGACCCAAATCCCAACCTATGAATGGGATTTTATGAACGAGAAAGATGGAATAAGGAATCTATAGGTCTCAATATGAAATTAGTGTTCTAGGTGATCAATTCCCATCCATTGTAAGCTAGAAGAACTAACAAATCACTTAAATTCGGATTCAAGGCAAAACCCCAAAAATTTGGGTATGAACCCTAACTTTCAATTCGATAAATTAGCCACTAATTAGGAAGAAATCATGCAATAACAGATTCTAATCATCAATTCCATGCTTAATGAAGCTAACCCAATCAATAATTCAAGATTTAATAGCCTAAAATGAAGAACCCATTGAACCCTCTTTTAATCCTCAAACTCTTAATGAAAATAGCCTGATAATGGATTCCTAAGGTGATAAAGTAAACATAGAATGGAAAGGAAAGTGAAGGGGCTTACCACCGTGATTATCCCCTAAGAAATGCCTTAAAATGCTCCTAATAGCTCAGTTTTCGGAATGGTAATGAATGAGGAAGTTAGGGCTTTTAACCCTCATTTAATGAATCTAATTGCCCGACACCATTTCCGCGCACACTCTGCCGCTTCGGCGGTCCCCTAATCGCTACAACGGTCATGCCGAGTTTATACTTGGATGCTACAGTGGTAGGGTAACCGCTAAAACGGTACCACTGCCGCAGTACTGGTGCCGCTATAGTGGGCACCAGACCCCAGAATCCCCTAAGTTTCACAATCTCAACCCGAAATTCTGAATATCACCCGAGGCTATCTGCTCACATACCATATATGCATACATACATAAAAACACGCTACAAACTCACTTATGGCCTCGAAATTCCCAACGGAGGTCTCGTTGACTGAGTAAACCCCCGATACCTCAAACCAACTTACCAAACTAAGTCCCAAAATGCACCCGAGTGCAATGGCAACTGAATTGAATATGCACACAAATTCTAAAAGACCATCCGGACCTCTCAGAATCGACTGATTCCGGAAAAAGGTCTGTTTACCTAAAAGTCAACTTTGAGTCCATTCGTTTTTGCTATAAGCCTAAATTTCCCAAAAGGTCACCCAAATCATATCCAAATACCTCGAGAAGCGTGTCAACGGGTTCCTTTGGGTCAAAAGTGAGCTAAAAAAGGTCAAAAAAGGGTCAAAAGTACCGAAAAGACAATAACGACCAAACGAGTCGTTACAAAACCCAATTGCGCTAAGTTTCAAAAGTACAATCCGAGAGCATCTCATAACCATAGCATAAAGTCCCAATTCTAGCCAACACAAGTATCCAATCACAGTCCACGAACAAATAACCAAGAGATACAATCCGATTCAATAATGTGTGAGTACGAATGCAATGCATATGCTTGTACACATGTACTCCATATGAATGCAATGCATATTCTTGTACACATGTACTCCGATGATGGAACATCACATCATCAGCAGCACAACCCATGGGGGACCCGCGAAGTCCATGCACCACTCACTCCACACACAACCCAGAGATGACTCAATATCCAATATGTCTCAAAAAGTAAGTGTTCCATATCAGTCACTCCGCACACAGCCCAGAGATAACTCAATACCCAATATGTCTCAGAGGAATACCGATCACTCTGCACACAGCCCAGAGATAACTCGTATTAATATGTCTCAAGCATCTGTATTTCCTTCTCATTTTCGATCATCAGTACCATATCAAGGCAATATTAATATATCATGGAAATGAGTATGAATACAATTCAAATGTAATATCAATAAACTAAGTCAATCTCAAACAGTACCCCATATGGGCACACAAGTAATATCATCAATAAGGCTACACAATAAGCCACAACAGATTCATTATGCTCATCTCAATAATAACAAAGTAAGGTACCACAATATCATAATCAGGATATATAACAAATCACCAATATCCAATATGTCAATGTGGCAATGAGCCAACGAGTACATAGAACAAATAGGACAACAACAAAACGAGGTAGCTAGCCCCCAAATCATACAACAGCGCCCAACCTAAGGCAATATCCATCCCAACTTCTTAACTGAAGGCTTACCTGCATTCCCCGACAATATCATCTAAACATGCGCTCCGATACTCAAAGTCTCACCATAAGGTAAATTGTAACCTACATGGAAAGCCGAACAACAAATCTCTACAATCAAACCTTAGCCTTCCTCTTCCTTTATTCCTTGTGATAATGAAAGTCTATTCATATCCGGATTAGGAAATTAGAATAAAAAAGAATCATTATTCAAACCTTACTTCTATTCAAGACCCAAATCCCAACCCATGAAATGGGGTTTATGAACTAGAACGAGAAAATTAGGGATCTACAAGTCTCAACATGAAATTAATACTCTAGGTGATTAATTCCCATCAATTATAAGTTAAAAGAACTCATGAATTACTCAAATTTGAATTCTAGGCAAAGCCCCCCAATTTAGGTATAAACCCTAACTCCCAATTCCATAAATTAGCCATTAATTAGGAAGGAATCATGCAATAATAGTTTCTAATCAACAATTCCATGATTAATGAAGCTAACCTTATCAATAATTCAAGATTTTATAGTCAAGAACAAAGAACCCATAAAAGCCTCTTTTAATCCTCAAAT
Organism: Lycium ferocissimum; assembly: GCF_029784015.1. Lineage (NCBI taxonomy): Eukaryota > Viridiplantae > Streptophyta > Magnoliopsida > Solanales > Solanaceae > Lycium > Lycium ferocissimum. The sequence goes on along the minus strand of NC_081347.1, from coordinate 31,951,541 downwards.
TCTTAATGAAACTAGCATGATTTGGAGATTTTCTATGATGATTAATGGGATTTGGAATAGCAATGAAGATGGAAGGACTTCCCACAATGATTTTCCTCCTAGAAATGCCTTGAAATGCTCCCAATAGGTCTATTTTTGGAGTGGTATTGAATGAAAGACTTAGGGCTTTTAAGTCACATTTAATGAACTCAACTACCCGTCACCCGCATCCGCGCTCACTCGAACTCTTCAGTGGTCCCGTTTCCTCAGTCCATGCCCAATGCACAAGGCTGCTATAGCGGCAGGGTCACCGCTATAGCAATACCATTGCCGCGGTCCTGGTGCAGCTATAGCGGAACACCAGACACCAGAAACTTCTCAAGTTTCATAAACTCAACCTGAGATTCTAACTATCACCCTAAACCATCTTCTCACAAACCATGTATGTAGACATATATAAAAACACGATATGAACATACTCGTGGTCTAGAAATTCCCAATGGAGGTCTTGTTAATAGAGTCAATCCCCAATACCTCTAAACTAACTTCCCAACTTAAGCCCCAAAATGCACCTGAGTGCATTGGAAACTAAATCGGATATACACACAAGTTCTAAAAGACCACCATTCGGACCTCTCAAAATTGACAGATTCTCGAAAAAGGTCCGTTTATCCAAAAGTCAACTTTGAGCCAACTCTTTTTCGCTTTAAGCCCAAATTTTCCACAAAATCACCCAAATCATATCCAAAGACCTCAGAAAGCGTGTCAACGGTCCCCTCGGTTCAAGTGTGAGCTAACTAAGCTTGGGAAAAGGTCAAAAGCATCGAAAAAGCAATAACGACCAAATGGGTCGTTACAAAAAATAATTCTAATATCGAAACTCATCTTCTCAAGCATCAATTTATAGAACAATTCACATCATATGGGCACATGATTCAATAAAGTACCCTAAAACGTGTGACCATAATCGATACCAACAACAATTAAGCCCTTTGGTCGGGTCCAGTAGTCACAGAAGTGTACATTGGTCGACAAGTAATAAGTGAAAAGAAAATTATTGTTCCCACGAGATTTTTCTTGATTAACACTCCGAATTAAATTAAAAAGATGTAAAAATTATTCGATAGTTTATCAAGTTTGAGAATTTAGTACCTAAACTAGAAAACGAAAACTATTCCAGGGTTACGGGTAGAATTCTTCAATCCCATTGATTACCTACTTTAATTAGTTATTTCAATTATCTGAATTACTAATCACAGGGTTGATATTGCTCGTGGCCTCATCTTGAGTCCGCACGTGGTTATTCAAACTACCACAACACCTATATTGCTATGGTCGTCATTGTAACGGTTCACATTCTTGCGGGGGGGGGGGGGGGGGGGGGGAGGGTTTTGGTGCTCGGAAAAGCTACTAAGAACTTGTTGGTACTCTTTTGGACTTTTTTTTAAATGAGTCGCCACCTAATTTACGAAAATCGGACTCAAAGGAGTTTTTCAAACACCGTGAAAAAGTCGTTGTAACCAAAATTCTAGGTAAGGGTTCTAGTGATCCCCTAGGGAAGGTGTTAGGCACCTTAGTATTAAGGATCTGTACTATATGGTTGACCTTCGAATTTCAATGTATGAGTATTTGAATGAACTATTTATTTCGTGTTTATTCCAAAGATTTAAAAATCTGCCACTTATTGCATATCATTAAATTTTGAAAAGAATTGAATATATCTCCCTTATATATAGGGTATTTAGGTTCGGATTTATAATATCCGGATACAAATAGTTTCCTTTTATGTATAAGGATAGTATAAAAAGGTATAAAAATTATTTTGTTTTATGAATCACTGAGTATAATCCTCTTCATGCTTAATCCTATGCTTGGCTTCGGGTCGATCCGTTTAATACGGTTAGAACGACTTATTCTAAAACTCGATACGAACATTTTACTATTCACAAATACTTGGTTTAAAAATGGACTTGTTTTTGTTATCTGATTCCATGGATGTTTTGGTTATCTGATTCCATGGATGAATGTATAAAACTTTTTTTTTTAATGTTGGGCTTTTAAGAGTAACACGATTTATAAAACAAGGATTTCTAATTTTTCGGGCTCAGCCCAGATTCTACCTTTTTTCGAAATCCAGTTAGGCCTAGCCCATTCTCGTCTCAATCATTTTTCTGAAAGAAGGATCAGTGGGCTTTTGGCCCAACAACTTTTAAATTCTCTTGTTATTTGGGACTTGGCCCAAAGCATTTTATTCATTTATTTGGATTCAGAAAAAAGGACTAGTTTTGCTTTCATAAAAGAAAATATCCTTTGGGTTTGATTTTGGCCTTTTTCAAAATATTGTAGTGTTATCAAAACTCCCCTTTTCTTGTCTTTTTAACTTGTGTCAAGAAAGTTTAATTAGTTTGTCATTTCATTTGAAAAAAACTGCTACACTAAGTTCAAGTTTTGAAAATCATTTTTAGGGACTTAAAGTCGAACTAAACGGTGTAGGCACAGTCCTCCTAAGACAGCTAGTTCATAATCATAAAGATTCCACTATAATAGAGTTTTATAAATTCTTACAAGTATGAATACAACAACTTTACAAATAAAAGGAAAACATAAATAACTAATTTAAAAAGGAAAAGGAAGGCTAAGGGCGTACCAAGCCCCTAGTTGGCCATTTTCATCCATGACTGGGCCTTCTACGCATTTAATACATATGTTAGCTTCCCCTTTTTCTTCTTGGACTCGATGATGTGAAAGAGTTTCCTATTGTGCCTTGGGCCAACAGGTTGGCTCGACTCGGCCTAAGTGGCCCATGCAATGGAGGGAGAAAAGAGAAGAGGGACCCGATTAGTTTCAATCTACTGAACTTATAATACACACACACACACACACACATATATATATACGTACATGCCTACCACATATATACACATAGATATACTACTTCAAGTCATTGGGCCTTGGTAGCCCAAGCCTGGACAACAAAGAGGGTAATCGATTTCCTTTCTTTCTCTTTTTTTTAGACTTATTGGAATATGGGCTAACCTTTTATTAAGTCTGAATTGAGCTAGGCCCATCTATCCTTCTAAAATAAAGCTAAGTCAAAATTGAGACCTAATGAGATTCCCATGCTATATTTACTCATTCAATGTATATGCCCTATGTATGCTTAGCAGGCTTCGCTCATATACACGCAGTGTACACGTGATGTGTATATCAAGTGTAAATTACCTGTATACCCTCTTCTTTCCTTAATAACTTTGGTGTATATTCTATGCATACCTCGCCTTAAATGTATCCTAGGACCTATTCCTCAATCAAGTACCTACACCCCTACCTTCAATTGTGTGAATAATAACATTTGTCCCATACTCTGGCTAAGGCAAAACTAAACTAGCTGGGCTAACACTGGACAGGTAAGTCATTCACATAAGTTAGATCAAGCTCATACCCTCTAACAATTGACATAATGAACACAGGGAAGGTTAAGGCAGGTACATTGACTGTAAACAACATCAAACATGTAGGCATCCATTCATTTACTTAAATTCTCAGACCAGAGGGATTATGGTAAGCATTTACCATCTTTAGTCAAGACAAGACATATAGAGCACATATGCAGTCTTATGCAAAAGAAGTGGCATCAAAAATAGGATTTCATAAAATTCTAATGTTCAGAAATAGCTTAGAGGTGGCAAAGATAGGCCTCATTCAGGTTCAGTAATAAAGATGCATAAGAAAGGTATGCACATTTCACAGAGGCTATGACTTGAGTAAGATGACAAAAGAAGAAAAGAATCATGCATTTCAATCTCAGCAAGCTTCCTAAAAGAAAGGTGTCACACTAGAAATTCAGGCCGTCCAAATGGCTTTCATGGTTTAGTATTTCATCCAAAATAGATATTAGAACTCAAGTCTCAATGTTTAGTCAAAACTCTCTTCTCCCTTTGCATAGAATCCCTCAATTACACAGTCACAGTTTCAATTTGCTTTTAGCTAAAGGGAAACAACTTAAACAAGATATTGGACCTTAGTCCTTACTCCCCTGTGTCAAATGATGGAATTTATGAGATCACAATGCACTTATGTAGCAAAAATACACCCCATAGGCTCATGGATTCAACTCTATCTCTCCCAAGGAATCACTTTGGGACCCATCAAATGCTCTAACATTCCCCCCGCTCTGGCGAATTTGACCAATGTCGTAGCCGAGCTGTGTCAATGTGGTTAAAGGGAAAATGTTGAGTCTCACTCCATTATCTATGAGCACTCTTTCTATTACTTTGTCACGACACTCCAGAGTGATGTAAAGAGCTCTATTGTGGGTTCCTCCCTCAGCTGGCAATTCCTCCTTGGAGAAACAGATCTTGTGTTCTCTGATGACATGGGCTACTAGCCCGGCCAAGTCCTCACTACTCATTCCTGCCGGCACATGTGCATCATCTAATACCTTCATGAAATCTTGCCTATGAGATGGGGAGCTGACCAGTAAGGCTAGCACTTATATATGCGCCAGCGTTTTCTTCAAATGTTCAATGATTGAATAATCCTTTGGTTGCATACATCGCTAGAAATCTTCGGCCTCTCGCTCAGTTATTGTTCTGTTTGGGGCACTTTTCTTTCTTGTGGCATTTTGAGCCAACTCTTTAGGGGTATAGCACCTCCCTGAATGGGTCATGCCTTGGGCTATGACTGCCTGCACAGCGGTTGATTCCTTGGGCGCGACCACTGCCTGTTGTGCCGCCCGGTATTATTGGTGCCGGGTCTAAGGTTTTGAACAATTCTTTAGGCAGTTTTGGAGTTGGGGGCAAGACCTCAGGACGCTCCTGGAGTGTGAGGGAGGTCATAGTTTGTTCGATGGATTTGACTATCCACGGGACCAACACCCTGAAAACTTCTTAATGTTTGTCCCTCTCAATCATATGAGCCCCGTTGTTTCCATGATTGGGCAACGGGTTCATGTTCAAGTTGGGTGCTGCGGTTTCCAAGAGTATATCCCCTTTTTCAATCAGGTCTTAGATTTTCTTCTTGAGATTTATGCAATCCTCGGTACTTTGCCTATTGTCTCCCGAGTGATAAGCGCAATTCTGGTCGGCTCTCAAGAATCTGTTCCCCGACTGTGCTGGCTTTGAGGGAACTTTCTAGATTAAACCTGCGGCGTATAATATCTCAAAGAGTTGAGCTTTGGCTCAAGAAGTATTGTGAATTCCCACGCTGGCTTTCTCTCGAAAGAAGGGCATGGCACATTATAGGCTGGTGGTGGCGGTTGGTTTTGGTAGTCGGGGGCGGATGGATTTGTGGTGGTTTGTTATGTGGTAGGCGATAAGCATGGGTTGTTATTTGATAGTTTTGTTGGGGTGGCTGGTAGATTTGTTGTGGTGGTGTCTGGTAAGTGGGTACTCGGACATTTAATGAAGCCATATAGGCAGGCACAGTGGTATTAAAACTTGGCTATGCGTAAAATATAGGCGCAGGGCTATAAGGAGGGGTTGAATAGTTAATGGGCGATGGTGCTTGGTAAGAAGATTGTGACTCTTCCTGTCTCTTGGGGTTTGACTTTAGGGTGTGGGATATGCTTGCCACGTCTTCTTTTTTCTTGCGAAAAAACTCCTATGACGGCTTATCTAGATGCCTTGTTGAAGATGCTGACGATCTTACCTGACTTGAGAACATCTTCTATGGCCTCTCCCATTTTGACTAATTTAGCAAAGGGCCTTCCGGCCATGGACAACATTCTGTCATAGAAGTCTGGTTCCTGTGATCTGATGAATGCGGAGACCAATTCTCCCTCGTAAATTGGTGGCTGCACACGGGTTGCTTCGGCCCTCCACCGGGTGGCAAACTCTCTGTAGTTCTCAGTTGACATTTGTTTGACCTTTTCAAGGTAGTATCGGTCGGGCACTGTTTCGACGTTGAAATGAAATCTCTCCATGAAGCTTTCTACCATGTTTTCCTAGGTAAACCATTGATGCATGTCTTGGGTTGCGAACCATTCGTGACGGCCTCGCCAGTTAAACTTTGGCTGAATAGATACATGATCAGAGGTTCATTCTTTTTAATGTCGACCAACTGGTCACAGTAGGACCGAAGATGTGCTTTAGGATTCCTTGTTCCATTGAACACTTCAATCTTTGGGATCTTGAATCCTTACGGCAAGTCTAAGTCTGGATACATGCGCAGATCACCATATCTTAACCCTATGGAATTTCTGTGTTACACCCCGTATCTTAGAACTAAGGTTAGACTTGTATCTTTAGAGTTTTAGTGGAAAAACTAAAGGTTTGAATGTTTTTCAAAAATGGTTGACAGGCCTACTTCAGGAAAGCATAACCCACGATTAGTTGGGAATTTGGGAAAGCACCCGTAATGAAAGTTGTAGTATGTAGAAATAACTTTCGGACCATATAAGGGATAGGCCAATCAAAGATTGGAGTAGGGAGATAGGATCGTCGCAAGATGGCTAATAGTAATGTCACGACCGAACTACGGGCCGCAACGAGTATCCGGGGCTAACCGCCGAACACCACTCATTCCGTTATCTATATGCTCTCATTCGAAATACTTGCTCAATTTCATAGAAATATATCATCATTTGCAACATAATTACTTTTATAAACATAAGCTCTTTCGACTATCAAAAAAAAAAAATATATATATATATATGGGACCATGCTACCCACACTGCGTATCTACGAGCCTCTACTGGAATACTAGACATACGGACGGGACAGGACCCCGTCGTGCCCAATCATGACTATATACATATATATGTACCAAAAGAATAATCTGGGGCACCTCCGGAAAATGGAGTGCTCTCTAATCAGCTGCTAGCTCCTATGAGTCCGGATCACCTCCCCGTCTACTGTGGGCATGAACACGGCGTCCGAAGAAAAGGACGTCGGTACGAATATTGTACTGAGTATGTAAGGCATAAACAATAATGAAATATCCATGAAATAAGGAGGCATCAATAAGGAGTAATCGATGGACTGAATCATAAAGGATATCATACATACTGGCTTACTTTAATACTCATCATCATCTCACATATGCATAAATGTATAAGCTGCCCGACCATATAGGTGTTGTGTGATAATCAATAATATTAGCAATAGCATTAGCCTGCGTCCAGGCCTCCCGCGTCCGGGGTATCATCTCATGCCGCCCACTAGTGGTGTGTCCGCCCATGCCATTTGGCCATGGTGTATAGCCGTACCCGCCTCGGCGGTGTGCCGACCATATAGGCGCGGTGTACTATTATCATATGCTCATCATGGTATGCTCATCATAATACATTTATCATACATGCTTATCATAACATACATACCATAACATACTTCTAGCAATACATGCATAGAGTCTCATAGATAATCATACTCTGTCGGGGTGACATAAGGTCGTGAACCCCCGACTTCGTTATGGAACATTCATAAGTATCCTGCCTCACCTCGAAGGAACAACATAAGGTGAGTGTATATAATGACCAACATCAATGTACTGCGGATAGCTTCATTAGCTTAATAGGAACATCATATCATGACTATAACATTTCTAGACTTTAACTTATCATTATCGTTATCTTGCTCGTAGCATATCTCTTATCTCGTATGATCTTTCATGAACAAGAACTCATAGCTTTCTTGGAAAATAGGACATTCATAGTAAAGGAGGGAATTCATGCCATAGGACTCATGCCTTAGAAAGAAAGGATTAGCCTCACATACCTTTGTCGTTTACTATTCTATCGCTTGCTCGTTCTCCTTTAATGCACTTGTTTATACCTTCAAGAGAATTCGTATCGACGTTAGCTATATCGTCGTGAAAGCATATTTACTAAAGCTATGGAAATTTGGGCAGCATTTCCTTTGTTTATACTACTTTCCGCCATGTTCCATATCAACTCCCAACATTCATAATGGCAATCACAATATCCCTAACAACAATCGTCATTCATTGTATTATTCGTATTTCATAATTCTACTTCAATCCTCCATAATCATGACTAAAGTCCATCGTCGTATTCTTTCATATCCAATACTTGTTTCATGTTCTATAGGTCATTTATAACACATTCATAACATCAACATATCCATTTCCATGATTCAATTCAACTATCACATACTAGCAATACTATTCACACATTTGATGACCCATTTGCTCTACACTTCTACAATCCATGTGTTTCAACTTATAAATACTTCAAACAACATGTAAACATCATGAAACTTACCTTAGATGATGGAGGAATAATCTTAGAATGGTGATTCACCCTTAGCACCAAAACCCTATTTTATCTCTCTTGAGATTTCTTGACTTGGATGACTTTTAATGGGTTTCCTTCACTTGATTCACCTTAATTCTTGTTGTTGATCCTTGATTTCTCTTGTTTTCTTATGGATGAAGTGTTTGGAACACTCTAGAGGTTTCTTGTGTTGTGGGGGTGAAGTATGAAATAAATGAAATGAAAAGGAAAGGTCCCTTATATAAAATTAAGATCAGCCCCGATGGAAATATACGGACCAACATACGGTCCGTATAAAATCTACTGACCGTATGTTGGACCGTATATCTGGTCCAGTGAATCATGACTTGCTGGGCTGGATCTACGGCTGGACATACGGTCCGTAGATATTATACGGCCGGTATGTCGGCCGTATGTTTGCCCAGTTTTCCGAGAGTTGTTTCGTCGACTCGTTTGATCTCCGATCCTTATGGAACCTTCTTAACACTTGTTCCTCACCTCGATACCATTCTAAGGGATGTTATAACTCTTCCTCAAAGGGTCATTAAGACATCATTAATTTAATACTCGTAATTCTTATCCGATACCCAACATATGACTCGCTTCTCTTAACCACTTTCTTTCCTTAACTCGGATGTCTTTGGAAATCTTAATTAGGATCGTCAAATACTATTTCTTACTTGCCCAAACCTCGTATACATCATACCCCTCACTCGTCTATTCACTGTATGCTAACGGGGAATTTTCTAAGGTGTAACAAGTAAGGCACTTAAAATTCGATAATAACGGCTAAGTTTTCGATACGTCTGCCTTCCAACCCAATTTCGTGAAAATTCATTGAGAATTTGAGAAAACTTAAAAAAATAAAAGTTGTAGATCTTTGAAATACTTTTCCAATGATATATTGTGGAGGCTGAATGGAGCTTTGTCCTAGGAGTTATGCCCATTTTACCGAACGCTATTAGAAATGGCTAGGTGTTACACCTCAGAGATTTTGGATTGTTGTGTTGTTAGTAGACTAACACGAGATTAGCATGAACATGAAGTCCTTATGAGATTAAGGGAAGAATTTGATAACTTTAAAGTGTGCATCATAAGATTTTGAAGCCATATGAATAAGTGAAACTAAGTTCGTTGAAGGAAGTAAAGGGCAAGTCATGTTTGAGAAGGGTTCGTAACAATTGAGCTAATATTTATTTAGTAATGTCTTGAGGAGGAGCCATAGGTCCTCTTAGATGGTTAATGAAGTGTTTTATAAGTGTCAATAAGGTTCCATAAGGATTGGAGGTTGATCGAATCGATGAGAGAACGTTTCAGAAATTTTTAGGTTGTACGACCACTTATACGGAGCTATACGGCCCGTATAAATGGTCCGTATAACCATTCGAGAGAGGAGTAAAACCATGGTAGGATTATACGGTCCATTTATACGATCCGTATAAGTTATACGGACCGTATAAATGGCCGTATAATTGGGTCGGGTCATCTTTTTCTCTTTTTCTATATGGACGACCCTTGTTTCTATTTTTCATTTCCCACTCTCCCAGACTCTTAAAGGCTCTAGAACCTTCTCTCAAGCATATTCCACTCAAACCCAAGAGAAATCAAAGATCATATAGCAAGAATCAAGATAACCATATGTTGGGAGACTCACTAGCGTTGGTAGACTTCAAGAATATCTTTGGTATTGAAGCTAGGGTTTTCACACAAGTTGGTAACTTGATCCAAAGCTCATTCCTATGAGATAAAGGTTAGTTTTCATGTCTATTTCATGTTTTTAAGCATGCTTAGTTGTTGAATAACTTGGATGGGGGAAGAAAATAGAAGATGGAGTTCAAATATAGATTTAATGATATTTTGAGTAGTAAACTAACTTGAGTCATGATTCTTAGTATGCTATGGATATAATCTTGTTATGAAGGATATTAATGATGACAAGGAAGTGTTGTATACAATTATGCAAATGGTTGTGTGAAGTTGTTGATATAAGTTGAATATGAGAATGAATTTTGAGACTTAATTGAATATGACTACTTGATTATGATATGGTGGATGTTATTATAGTTGTTTGGGAGTTGTTTTGCAATATGGTGGAAGACAATGAAATAAGAAGAATGCTGCCCAATTTTCGTTAGCTCATGAATTATTCTAGACTGAACTTAAGAATGTCTTTAAGGCTTAACCATGGTATGAATCTTTTGTAAATGTAGATTTCTCAAGCTTTGGAGGTGAACGTTAAGTAGTTAAGAAGACGTAAAGGTATGTAAGGCTAACCCTTCTTCTTAAGGCATGTTCCCATTTGTCGTATACCTTCACGTGAATTCCATGATGTCTTCAATTCCTAGAATAACTAAAGCTCATAATTCTTGATATTCTCATGATACTATTGGTTCCATCCTATGATAGTTGATCCTCTAAGGAAAGATATAGCGATAATGATGATGATGCTGGTGATGTTGACGATACTTATGTACTCCTATATATATATATATATATATATATATATATATATATATATATATATATATATATATATATATATATATATATATATATATATATATATATATATACATATATATATATATATGTATGTACGTATATATATACATACATATATATATATATGTATGTACGTATATATATACATGTATGTATATATATATGTATGTATGTATATATATACATACATATATAAATATATACATACATACATATATATATATACATGTATGTATATATAATATGGACTGATCGACCACATGCATAGCAAACATCTAAACCTAATCGACACTGGCCCCAATGTAACTTTTTGCACTGGGAACATCATGGCATGGATATATATCTATATATATATATGTATGACTATTAAAAGCTTGTATGGGCAAGAATTTGTTTATGATTTCGTTCGACATTACTTGCCCCTAGAGGTTCGGTGGGTTAGAGCCGATAAGTTCTTGAATCTTAGACAAGGAAGTATGAGTGTCCTAGAGTATAGTCTCCGCTTCAACTCTTTGGCTAGGTATGCTCCGACAAGGTAGCGGATATGGGTGATCGAGCGCACCGATTTGTGAGTGGCTTAAGGCCACATTTGATGGATAAGTGCTTCACTGCGTCCCTTCAGGATAATATGGATATTTCTCGCATTCAAGCCCATGCCCAGAACTTGGAGAAAAGCCAACAACAGCAAAGAAGTGAGCGTGAGCATGACAGAGGGTATAGCAAGAGGGCTAGATCTTCGGGTCTGACTAGTGAGTATAGAGGAGGGCAAAGACAGTAGTTTTCTAGGCATTCAGGCCATTCTATAACTAGAGCACATCCAAGGTTTACGGGCCAGAGATTTGATAGATCTACTCACTCCTGGCCGAGTCAGAGTTTTAGAGCTTCAGGTTCTCATTACAGGGGCGACTCGAGACAGGCAAGGCCATCCATGCCATGATGTTCCCAGTGCAAAAAGTTACATTGGGGCCAGTGTCGATTAGGTTTAGATGTTTGCTATGCATGTGGTCGATCAGTCCATATTATGCGTGACTGCCCCTCGATTGGTGGTAGGGGTAGGGTCCAGCATTCAGGGTCGGCAGCAGGGTCTTCATTATCTATACGCCCTCTGGGGGAAGGTTCACAGGCACCAGTCAGCCATGGTAGAGGTAGGGGAGGAGCTCCCAATTCTAGTAGTCCTCAGCACCGTATTTATGCTTTGGCTGGACGGCAGGATCTTGAGTCCTCCCCTGATGTTGTCACAGGTATATTATCGGTATTTTCTCTTAATGTATATGCATTGATAGATCTGGGCTCCACATTGTCATATGTTACTCCATATAATGCTGGTCGATTTGGGGTTAAATCGGAGTCAATCAAACCTTTCGAGGTATAGACACCCGTTGGTGATCCGGTAATAGCTAGTCGAGCATATAGAAATTGTGTAGTTGTATTCATAATTTAGTCCGGGTTCAAGATATAGAAGCCGAATCGCCGACTCTTCAGTCTGTCCCCTAGTGAATGAGTTATCGGATGTATTTCTGGATGAGCTTCCAGGCCTCCCTCTTGAACGAGAGATCGATTTTGCTATTGACGTGCTACCGGATACCAAGCCCATATCTATTCCTCCTTATAGAATGGCTCCCGCAGAGTTGAAAGAGTTGAAGGAGCAATTAAAGGACTTGCTTGAAAAAGGCTTTATTAGGCCTAGTTCTTCCCCGTGGGGAGCACCCGTGTTGTTTGTGAGGAAGAAAGATGGCTCCTTACGAATGTGCATTGACTACAGGCAACTGAATAAGGTGACGATCAAGAATAAATATCCACTCCCATGGATTGATGACTTGTTTGATCAATTGCAAGGTGCCAAATGATTTTCAAAGATAGACTTGAGATCCGGGTATCATCAGGTGAGAGTTAGGGAGGAAGATATTCCCAAGACGGCCTTTAGAAAAAGATATGGTCATTTTGAATTTCGGGTAATGTCATTTGGGCTAACTAATGCACCAGCGGTATTCATGGATTTGATGAACAATGTGTTCAGGCCTTTCTTAAATTTATTTGTGATTGTATTCATTGATGATATCTTGGTATATTCTCGGTCCGAGGCAGAACATGTGGATCATTTACGTACCGTTCTTAAAGTTCTTCAGACTCGAGAGCTATTTGCAAAATTCTCAAAGTATGAATTTTGGTTGAATTCGGTGACCTTTTTTGGGGCATATTATCTCAGTCGATGGTATTCAGGTGGACACCCAGAAGATTAAGGCCGTGAAGACTTGGCCAAGGCCCACAACACCTATGGAGGTTCATAATTTTCTGGGCTTAGTAAGTTATTACAGAAGGTTTGTAGAAGACTTTTCTTCTATTTCTGCATCATTGACAAAGCTAACTCAGAAATCAGCTAAATTCCAATGGACGGATGCTTGTGAACGTAGTTTTCAGGAGTTAAAGAATATATTAACTTCTGCCCCAGTCTTGACACTTCCAGAGGGATCGGAAGGCTATGTTGTCTATTGTGATGCTTCGGGTGTTGGGTTAGGCTGTGTGCTGATGCCACATGGTAAGGTGGTTGCTTATGCTTCAAGGCAGTTTCGAAAACATCAGAAAAATTATCCAACCCTTGATCTTGAGTTAGCTGCGATGATTCATGCATGGAAGATGTGGAGACATTATTGGTATGGTGTTCATGTCGATATTTATATGGATCACAAGAGCCTTCTGTATATTTTCAAGCAGAAAGAATTGAATTTACGACAACGGTGATGGTTAGAGTTGTTGAAAGATTATGACGTTAACATCCTATATCATCCCAGGAAGGCGAACGTTGTGGCCGATGCTCTTAGCCATAGATCTATAGGTAGTTTATGTGATGTTCATCCAGAGAAGAGAGAGTTAGCTCGTGAGCTCCAGCAATTAGCTAGCTTAGGAGTTCGGGTAGTGGACTCGGGCGATATGGGAGCTACCATTCAGAATTCAGCTGTCTCGTCACTAGTAGTTGAGGTGAAAGAGTGCCAATATGAGAATCCTATACTAGTTCATTACATAAACACACTTCCACAGAAGAAGAAGTCATTCTTTGATATTTCTGGAGATGAAGTTCTCCGATATCGAGGCAGGTTGTGTGTTCCCGATGTTATAGGGTTACGTCATTAGATTTTGAAAGAAGCCCATTATTCCCGCTATTCTGTTTACCCCGAAGCAATGAAAATGTATCATGACCTTAAATCCATATATTGGTGGAATGGGATGAAGAGAGACATAGCAAAGTTCATGGCCCAATGTCCTAATTGTCAGCAAGTGAAAATTGAGCATTAAAAGCCCGGTGGATTGTTGCAAGCTATGAAAATTCCAACTTGGAAATGGGAAGTGATTAATATGAATTTTATTGCAGGCTTGCCTCGTTCTAGGCATAAATATGATTCTATATGGGTAATTGTGGATAGACTTACGAAGTCAGCTCATTTCCTACAAATCAGAACTACATATGTAGTCGAAGATTATGCAAAGCTCTATGTCAAAGAGATACTGCAGCTCTATGGTATTCCAGTATCTATTATTTCCGATAGAGGGGCACAGTTTACAGCCAATTTCTAGAAGTCTTTTCAAGAAGGTTTGGGGACTCAAGTGAGTCTTAGTACAGCGTTTCACCCACAGACTGATGGGCAAGCTGAGCGTACCATCCAGACTCTTGAGGATATGCTATGGGCATGTGTGCTGGATTATGGAGGTAATTGGGATCACCACTTACCGCTTATTGAATTTGCTTATAACAACAGTTATCATTCTAGCATCCAAATGGCCCCGTATGAGGCTTTATATGGGAGCAAGTGCAGATCGCCAATTGGGTGGTTCGAAGTAGGAGAAACTAAACTGATAGGGCCGAACTTAGTCCAGCAAGTTATGGAAAAGGTCAAGCTTAGACGGGATTGATTATTAACAGCTCAAAGCCGCCAGAAATCCTATGCAGATACTCGTCGATGGGACTTAGAGTTCCAAGTGAAAGATTGGGTATTCTTGAAGGTGTCGCCAATGAAGGGCATCATGAGATTTGGCAAAAAGGGAAAGCTTAATCCCCGGTACATTGGACCTTATGAGATTGTACGTAAGGTAGGCCAAGTGGCTTATGAACAAGATCTACTTTCAGATTTGGAGTCAGTCCATCCGATTTTTCATGTATCAATGCTTCACAAGTGTATTGGAGACCCTTCCAAGATTGTACCAGTAGATGATGTCCAAGTCACTGAACAATTGACTTATGAAGAAGTTCCCATTGCCATTCTAGATAGGCAAGTACGGTGACTTAGAACCAAAGATGTAGCTTCAGTTAAAGTCTTATGGAGAAATAATAATAGAGAGGAGATGACTTGCGAAGCAGAAGAAGACATGAAGTTCAGGTACCCACATTTATTTCCACCTCTAGAGGAGACTCGAGCAAAGACGCCATCGTCCTCAGGTATGTAATACTTTCCTTGATGCTTTCTTGGTCGTGTGTAGCCATGGTTGTTGATGTTGTTGTTGTAGCCCTGTGAGGCGATATATTTTGGGTTTCTGTGACAGGATGGTAGTGCCAAATTAAAGGGGAAACTCTGGCGAAATTTTTGTAGAGTCCCCCAAGAGCCTAACATTCGAGGACGAATGTTCCTTGGAGGGGGGGGGGAGGGGGGAGAGAGAATGCCACACCTCAAAGATTTCGGATTGTTACATTGTGAGTAGACTAACACGAGCTTAGCGTGAGCATGAAGTCCTTAAGAGATTAAGGGAAGAATTGGATAACTTTAAAGTGCGCATCATAAGATTTTTAAGCCATATGAATAAGTGAAACTAAGTTCGTTGAAGAAAGTGAAGTGCAAGTCATGTTTGAGAAGGGTTCGTAACAATTGAGCTAATATGTATTTAGTAATGTCTTGATGAGGAGCTATAGGACCTCTTAGATGGTTAATGAAGTGTTTTATAAGTGTCAATAAGGTTCCATAAGAATTGGAGGTTGATCGAATCGACGAGAGAAAGTTTCAAACATTTTGGATTGTACGACCACTTATACGGACCGTATAAGTTATACGGCCCGTATAAATGGTCTGTATAACCATTACAGAGTGGGATAAAACCACGGTGGGATTATACAGTCCATTTATATGAACCGTATAAATGGCCGTATAATCGGGTCGGGTCAGTGTTTTGTCTTTTTATATATGGACGACCCTTGTTTCTATTTTTCATTTCCCACTTCTTCCAAACTCTTAAAGGCTCTAGAACCTTCTCTCAAGCATATTCCACTCAAACCCAAGAGAAATCAAAGATCATATAGCAAGAATCAAGATATCCATGTGTTGGCAGACTCACTAGGGTTGGTAGACTTCAAGAATTTCTTTGGTATTAAAGCTAGGGTTTTCACACAAGTTGGTAACTTGATCCAAAGCTCATTCCTAGAGATAAAAGGTTAGTTTTCATGTCTATTTCATGTTTTTAAGCATGCCTGGTTGTTGAATAACTTGGATAGGGGAAGAAAATAGAAGATGGAGTTCAAATATAGATTTAATGATATTTTGAGTAGTAAACTAACTTGAGTCATGATTTTTATTATGCTATGGATATAATCTTGTTATGAAGGGTATTAATGATGACAAGGAAGTGTTGTATACAATTGTGCAAAGGGTTGGTGTGAAGTTGTTGATATAAGTTGAATATGAGAATGAATTTTGAGACTTAATTGAATATGACTACTTGATTATGATATGGTGGATGTTATTATAGTTGTTTGGGAGTTGTTTTGCAATATGGTGGAAGACGATGAAATAAGGGAAATCTTTGCTCAATTTTCGTTAGCTCATGAATTATTCTAGATTGAACTTAAGAGTGTCTTTAAGGCTTAACCATGATATGAATCCTTTTTAAATGTAGATTTCTCAAGCTTTGGAGGTGAACGTTAAGTAGTTAAGAAGATGTAAAGGTATGTAAGGCTAACCCTTCTTCTTAAGGCATGTTCCTGTTTGTCGTATACCTTCACATGAATTCCATAATGTCTTCCATGATGACTTCAATTCCTAGAATCAATAAAGCTCAAAGTTCTTGATATTCTCATGATACTATTGGTTCCATCCTATGATAGTTGATCCTCTAAGGAAAGATATAGCGATAGTGATGATGATGATGATGATGTTAACGATACTTATGTACTTCTAGGTATATGTATATATCTATGTATGGATATTAAGTAACACCGAGCTTAGATGGCTGGGTATGATATTTATTGCGCGCGCACCACTGCAGTTGGGTACAGATAACGCTGAGCCTTGGTAGGGCCAAGTATGTATAACACTGAAACTTATCATGGTCGGGTATGTAAGACACCGAACCTCTATGGTCGGGTATGATATATATATATATATATATATATATATATATATATATATATATAGGTGTATGTAATCGAAGGTTCCCATTAGAAAAAGGGTAAGTGAATATGATGAACATCGCTAGAGGTATAAATGGCTCTATCATCCCATGACTCTTCTTTCTTATGTTATCGTTCATGCTTTTATTATGTTATTAATTATGACTGACATACTCAGGACATTATCGTACTGACATCCTTTTGTTTGTTGACGCTGCGTCATGCCCATTGGTGGATAGGGAGATAGACTTGATCCTTAGGCTGCTTATTCAGAGACTGCTTAAAGGAGTTCTTTTGTGTATATATAGGCATGGCGGGGCCCTGTCTCATCTATATGATGTTACATACTCTCTTTAGAGGCTCGTAGACAGTCATGTACAATTAGATGTCTTTTATCCCTGTCGACTCATATTTTGTATATCATTTTGTCAGCCTCGTCGGCTTGTATATATGTACACGGGCATGTTTGTTGATGTTGATATAAAAGTGCCTTAGCCTAATGGAAATGGTAATATTGATGGGCAGAGATTGTTAGCAGGCCATGTGGCTCACCTGGAGATGATTGTGAAAGTATGATAAGAGGTGCCCGCTGGGATAGCTCCAGGTGCCCGTCATGGCCCTCCGTTTAGGACATGACACTAGGGCGCCGCGCTAGGCCAAAATCACTGAAAGTTATAAAATTAATCAGGTCCTATAATATGGGCCTAGTGTACCGCCCCCTGCGACGCCTGGGGCGATGCACCAAGCCAAATTATGCCTGAAATGACTTTTTTTCGTGTTTTATAAGTACCCAACTTCGAAAAAAAAATCCCAATTCATTCTAAATCATCTTTTTGGAGAGAAAACACCCTATGGCTTCCACATAGCATCCAAGGTGAGTTCCTACTCAAACCCCATTGATTATTACATCAATCTAACAAAGATTAACGCTAGAATCCCCATCTATTCCATAGATTATCGATTGAATCTTTATCTTGGACAAAAGAACCCTAGAATCCGAATCAAGAGGATTGAACTTCAAAAAGGTAATACTTCTACTCTCTAATCACTTATAGTCATGAATTGATGAGTTCTTGGGAGAATAGTAAATGGGCTTGATAGAGAGGATGATATGTACTATGCTAGGGTTTTGGATTATTAACTCAGGATTGTTGTAATCATATGGGCAATGAATAACGATGTTACTTTCATCAAATTGAGACTGTAGAATCACCTAGAAGTAATAGAATGGGAATTGGGTAAAGAAAACACCATTAATAAAGGTTGTGGAGCTTTATGCCCACTAAGTATTTGATAAAATGCTTAGGCGACCAAAGCATGGATATTATTGCTAATATGGAATCCCTTTGACTTGTGTTGCTATAGGTTAAAGTTGAAAGGGTTGACGAACGTTTCATTACACTCAAAGTCCGGAATTAAGGTATGTGAGGCTAACTCTCTAAGTTTGGGAATGTTAATAATTATCCCTACGCCACGTTCTTTTACAACGTTACTGATTGCCTCAGAAATATAGTTAAGTTAGTTCCTTGAATAGTTGTAGAACTTCTATTCTCTAGTTTCGTAATTCGTTCATGACTTCCTTCCGAACGTTGTGAGATCGGTATATGATCAATATAGACTTGTGTTTGATACCCATGAGTTCTAGAATATGAGCAACATGTTTATAAATAGTAAAGCTTCAGGCCTCTTAATCAGTTCATGAATACAAGCCTCAGTATAGTAATGTTCAGTATTCCAGAGTTATGCATTACAGCATGATGCTCAATTCCTTGGCACAAATTGTTGAATATTGAATACCTATAAATGGGCACAAGGCCACAGATTTTGCTTGCTTATAGTTAGGCACAAGGCCACAGATTTAGCATGCTCATACTTAGGCACAAGGCCACAGATTTTGCATGCATATACTTAGGCACAAGGCCACAGATTTAGCATGCTCATACTTAGGCACAAGGCCACAGATTTTGCATACTTATGCTTGGGCACAAGGCCGCAGATTATGTATGCACATATATATTGGGCCTAAGGCCACATACCATGACTTTCAGTTAAGCATATGGTTCTCCATTCAGAACAGGGAGTATTCATATCTTCACTTCCTTTGTTCATTTCAGTTATCAGCTATCAGTTTCAGTTTCAGCACTCTTTACATATTTATTGATCTGGGCTGCCCTTTCCCCGAGCACCCCATTTATAGTTCTATCTTTCAGTTGCTTTACATACCAATGCAATTCAAATGTACTGACGTCCCCTTTTATTGCTCGAGATCCTGCATTTCATGATGTGGGTAACGATTTATAGGTTGACGATTTAGAGCGCTAAGATTATCGTACCAGCTATTTAGTGAGCTCCAGTTCCCTCGGGGCGTTATCACAATTTACAGTCTTTTCAGTATTTCTAGTCAGTCAGGTATGCAGGAGGCCTTGTCCTAGTAAACAGTCAAACTTTATTATTCTTAGAGGCTTCATAGACTATAGTTGCAGTCAGTCAGATATTTAGCAGACTTTTTTGTTAGCCTTGTCGGCCACTTATGCAGACTTTAGGGCTTATTCCGCATTTTTGCATTTATGATATTTCAGACAGACTCTTAGTAGATCAGCATGTGCTAGTATTATTTCTATTTAGTATGTTTTGATGTCACATGTTGATTCAGCCAGCCAATTGATTCGCTCGGTCACATGTAGTCAGGCACCGAGTGTCGTGTTACTCCTAGGCCATGGTTCGGGGCGTGACATTCTGGTGGTCCTGTTGGACCTTTCTAATAGTTCCTCCATTTTATTTTCCATATTCCTCTCACGTTTATCGTGTTCAGCGCTCCAAGCCTTCTCTATTTCCTCATAGTGGTCCAGTTCTTTATGTCATGGGGAAGATTCGTTTGGGATATTGGGAGTGCAGAAAGACACTGTTTGGTAAGTGGGATGGTTAAATAGAGCAAACGTAGTTTGCCTTGTTGGCAAAGCTAAAACACGTGATTGATTTGCCGGATTGTTGCATACCGGCTGGGGAGCTTGATATGAGGGAACCAAATGGGTGGTTCCCGGGATTTGGGTGTATCATGTTGGTGGTGGAGTGCGGTAAGAAACACCAATGTGATTCAGATCAGTTGTATTTAATGGAGGTGGGATGATTTACGTGGGTAGATAGGAATGTGATCAGGCATTCGAGAGCTTAGTGAAGGAAAAGGAAGAGGAGGCCTTCTTCCTTCAGTCGAGGTGTCCTTGTCAGCATTGGCTGCCTCATTCCTAGCCACCTTTTCTTGAAGGGTGGTGACGGCAGTTGGTAATGTCGCAATCACATCTTCTTGAGAGGATAGTTTCTGTGGGTCTTGGGTATCCCCCTCGTGGAGAACGAGCTCATTTCTACCATTATACAGTGTACCAGTCATTTTCTCTTTTCATTTATCCTCATTCGATAGGGATGCTAACACGACCTTTGATCTCGTGAAGTATGCCAGCTTTCGGTACTAAACTAATCGGCCTCGTTCTATAAGATAAGAAAACTCAACGGTAGACAAAGTTATTTGGATATAAATATAAAAGCAAGATATCACATATTGATGAAAAGCACACATAGCGCATAAAGTCACGTATTAAAGCCAAAATACTGATTGATCCTTTGGTTTAAAGGTTCGGAGGTTATAGGCCTTTTTTGGATTTGGGTGGATCTCGGTCCAATGGGCTTTGAGGTTGACTTACTTTGGCAAACCCTTTTCCCGTTACATAAATTAAACAAATGAGGGGGGGGGGGTTATAATTTATATTATGTAGGCATCGAGTCTTACATAGACTGCCTACATATCCCACAAGGGGAAATCAGGCCCTATCATAGTTCGTTTTACAAAAAAAGGTCCTTTGGGCTAACCCTAACTAAAGACATCCCCAGACTAGGCCGAATAAGGGGTTCCCGCATATCCACAGGGATATCAGGTCGGCACGGTTCCTTATATATTTATGGGGAGGGGGCAACTTTTTATGTGCAAAAGTGGGAGACACCTAATATCTACCCAAAAATATAGCTCTGTGAGTTGCTGTCCTTATGAACTCGCTCTCTCATCTTTTCTTTCTTCTCAGTACTGTGGCGAGAGGATGACCAAAATCTTCCCATCTTAATCATATGCTCGAGCTCGAGCTTGAATGCATAACACTCTTCAACGTCATATCCCATAGCTCCAGTATGGCACAAGCAAAATTTGTTCCTGTTAGGCCTAATTGGCACAGGCTCGTGGACAGGTTCCACGGGTTTGATTTTCCTCAAAGTAGCCAAAGTTGAGAAGACGCGGGCATATGTCTCCTCAAAGACTGTAAAATCATATCGCTAGATCTGAGTTTCGACGGTTACGCCTTCTCGTGGGACGATAGGGTCATGGACTAGTAGGGTATGTGTCCCCCATAAAGTTCTAATGATCCTATCATCAATTAAGCTAAAAGTCCTTCTCCTTAATCCCAAACATTCATTCAAGGTATGGCCCACTTGATGGCGGTAAAATGGGCATCTTTTGTAGGCATAAACCAACTCAGGGGCTGGTAGTGTGGCTCGAATGGTGCAAGGAAATCCCACAACTTGCATTTTCTCGAACACATCCTTACAACTGAGAGGTCAAGGAGCCACTCTAAAATGGAAAGATCGGGCTTTGAAGGCTACGCTCCACCAAGCAGGTGGATGAGGGTTTGCTCCTCCAAAATTTTCTGTTGCCATAGAGGAGGTAGCTGGCACCGGCTCAGGTGAGGGTGCATAGAAATCAGATCCCTCATTGGTAAGGGCATAATAGTCAGACTTATCATTCGCATCATTTGCTTCTTCTTGAAACTCGTGGAATATTACAAAAGGCTCTTGGTCTTTCTCGACCTCTATGTCCACAGGTTAAGACTCCTCTTGTTCCATATCTTGGGGCTCAACTTCTTCTGGTTGCTCTTCTTTAGCTTCTTGTGGTTTGGAGGCTTCCTTATGAGGTTTTGACTCTTCTTGTGGATCTGATTCCATCATCCATGGGTCGGATTCTGCTCCCTGATTTTCATTTCCCTCTTCTGGGGCTCCTTCTCGAGGTGTCTCTGACCTCCTTTCCAGCAGTATGTAGTTCATCACCAATTCCCTCACTTCCCCAGAGACATTCTCCTCATAGTATTGTTCCTGTGGTATCCCTTCCGATGGGTTCCCGATC
Source organism: Lycium ferocissimum (assembly GCF_029784015.1). NCBI lineage: Eukaryota > Viridiplantae > Streptophyta > Magnoliopsida > Solanales > Solanaceae > Lycium > Lycium ferocissimum. The sequence continues at coordinate 31,929,302 of NC_081347.1, read as the reverse complement.
AGATTCAGGAGCCTATCAACCTCTTCAATCTTCTTTCCTATATCCTAAAGATGCTCTTCCATTTGTTGAACCCTGAGTCTTAGCATCTCGGTGGTTTCTCCTAGGGTGAGCATGTTCTGATCTCTTTGGTTTGCCATTTTATAAGTCAACCTTTCTGAGTGGAGATAAACTAGGGTAAGTCTTAAGTCAATTGGTCTTTCTTAGGCATGTAATTTAAAACATTAGATCAATCGTATTCAGGCTTTAATATATGATAGTACATATAACAAGTAGGTATGTGAAGCATGTAGCAAGCAGTCATGTAATTTCTAAATAGTTATACTACGCGTGTTCCTAAGGCTTTTTGAGCCAAGGCTGTCCTAATCGCTTGAAACATGCAAGTGTCATTTATAAAGATGAACCATTGCCCCGAAAATCATCATTCATTAATAATAATATCTTCCCCGAAGGGACTACAAAAGATGACGAAGCCGACATCGGGCTATACTAATAAAAGCGGTAAAATCAACAAAGTCCTCCAGTGGTTGATATTGAGGCTTGCCCTATTTTGGCCTTTTTAGCCCTTCGAAGGTGGCCTGAATGTGAAGACATGTCCGAAATGCCCATTTCGACTATCATAGATCCGACTTATTCGCAATCTTAGCCAAATACTCATCCGTACTTTTCAAAAATTCTTTCAGGTGATCTTTTTCTCGGATCATACTAAAGCGTGGGCCCTAGGATAGGTGTGCGGGCCAAATGACCTTACAACCATTTATAGTATCCTGGGTCACATCCTGTTTGGAACCTGTCTGGGTCTAAGGTGTTTGGCCCCCGCTGCACACGACCATTCCATTCCCTGAGAATTATACCAGCATTCTTGATTTTTTGTCTATATGTTCGATGATGAACTGCTCAAGGTTTCCTGCTTAAGGTATTACTTGTTTTCTCCCAAACTGCCTCAAAACTCGGGATGGATAGTAGGGGCGAATTTCTCGGACCCCGACTAATGGCACAAATGGGAAATTTTTTCCCCGAACTACTATGGTTTCAGATGTGAAGCCCGGGAACATCCATTGAATCCGATCCTCAGTCAAGTCAGCGAAGAAATTAGCCCAACCAGTTTTGGACATAAATTCGAGACCTGGACAGTAATCTACGAGGCGATCTATCCTGTTCAGTCAATTCCAACCCTGAACTTGTTTGTCCATGTTGATGTGTTTTATAATCCACCATTGCAGCAGCAAATTGCACCCCTGAAAGTATCAAAATGACTCTGGCATTTGTCTAAAGCCCGAAAAATGTCTGCCAGAATGATGGGTGCCAGGTCGAAATACTTGCTGCCAGAATGATGGGTGCCAGGTCGAAATACTTGGTTTCCTGATCCCTGTTTATACCGTAGAAGATAGCATGGGCCAAGTAGATCACTCGAGTGTCTATGGCCAATGACTCATCCTTCGGGAATGCCATAGTGTCTAGTAGGTCTATGGCAAACGCCAATGGTCTAACAGCTTTCCATTCTTCTCTACTTTTGAACTCTTTCTGATACAAAGCATAACCGGAAACGTCCTCGAACCTTCGATAGAAGTCTCTAAAAGCTACAATGGGCCCATGTGCCCAAGGCGCCTCAGTCAAAGCAAGAAATTTCATAATCTGGCCAACAGTCGACCTCTGAGGAAACAGTAAATTATGGTCCGGCTTGTGTCACCTTCTTAAACAGGTTCCATTATTGTCTATGGCGTCCCTAATCTCCCCTAGAGTTGGAGCCATCTCAATATTCCCAAAACGGAACAATATTTCCTTATCGTCCCAATACCCGGCTAATACCTCAATTAGCTCCGGGCGACTCTTCATTGTCATGATGGAAGGTAGATGACCTAGAGTGCTGCTAATTATCCTTCGATGAGTATCATCTAACCATTCCCACCAAGCACTCAATAAGTATGGAGCCTTGATAACTATGTCGAAACAGATTTTGCATTTCATCTACAAAACAAAACACAGTTAAGATTTCCCCCATCCCCATAGGATCAATGGTTCAACACATAGGCACAAACATGCTTCCACATAGCACATAAATGAATGCAGTGCTTTTTAAGTCATAGACTGTCTGAACACAAGGTAATCTCTCTTAATGAGCCTTAGGTGGGTCTAAGATACCCAAGGCTTATCTAAGGATACATGCTCTAGTTCATTAGGGATTTGGCTTAGCTCTATCCTAGTTTCCACTAGAGTGGGCTTTTCACAAAAGACCGAGAACCCGAGTGGAGAACTGAGGCTAAACTGTTAGGGTTGTTCGACGACCACGAACCAACCCCGCCTCATAACAGTTCCAAAAGAAATATTTTGGTTTTATACTAAAGGAACGACGGCATGCTCCGCGAAGTTTCCTTTGGAATAAAGTGTAAAATAAATGCCAGGAGTGGCGGAGTTATGATATGCATGCAATGATAGTTAATAGTTGCGGGAAAGTAAACACATAAACAGTTAAAGCAAATATACTCATATTATATTGGAATCCTTATGGTTAGAACCCTGAGGTCCCCAATAGAGTCGCCATCTATAACTATTTGCATTTTTGCGGGCAGGGTTAGCGCTCGAAAAAGCTACTAAGAACTTGTTGGTGCTCTTTTGGACTTTGTTTTAAAAGAGTTGCCACCTAATTTTTAGGAAATTAGAAAAATCGATCTTAAAGGATTTATTTAAACACCGTGAAAAAAGCCTTTGTAACTAAAATTCTAGGTAAAGGTTCGGGTGATCCCCTAGGGAGGGTATTAGGCACTCTAGTATTAAGGATCCGTACTACACGGTTGACCTTCGAATTCCAATGTACGAGTATTTGCATGAACTGTTTATTTCGTGTTTACTCCCACATTTATAAAATCTGCCATTTATTGCATATCATTTAATTTTGAAAAGAATTGAATATATCCCCCTTATATATGGGGTATTTAGGTTTGGATTTATAATATCCGGATACGAATAGTTTCCTTTTATGTATAAGGATAGTATAAAAAGGTATAAAAATTGTTTTGTTTTATGAATGAGTGAGTATAATCTTGTTCATGCTTAATCTCATACTTGGCTTCGGGTCAATCCATTTAATACGGTTAGAACGTCTTATTCTAAAACTCGATACGAACATTTTACTATTCACAAATACTTGGTTTAAAAACGGACTTGTTTTGTTATCTGGATTCCATGGATGAATGTATAAAACTTTGTTTTACGTTGGGCTTTTAAGAGTAACACGATTTATAAAACAAGGATTTCTAATTTTTCGCGCTCAGCCCAGATTCTGCCTTTTTTCGAAATCCAGTTGGGCCTAGCCTGTTTTCATCTCAATCATTTTTTCTGAAAGAAGGATCAGTGGGCTTTTGGCCCAAGAACTTTTAAATTCTATTGTTATTTGGGACTTGGCCCAAAACGTTTTATTCATTTATTTGGATTCCGAAAAAAGGACTAGTTTTGCTTTCACAAAAGAAAATATTCTTTGGGTTTGATTTTGGCCTTTTTCAAAATAATGTAGTATTATCAAAATTCCCCTTTTCTTATCCTTTTAACTTGTGTCAAGAAAGTTTAGTTAGCTTGTCATTTCATTTGAGAGAAACTACTACACTAAGTTCGAGTTTGTCACGACCCAATTTAGCTAAGTCGCACAGGCACCTACATTTCCCACCTCGGTAGGTGAACCCTCAACCCAACAATAGTAAAAGCATAGACAAATAATTAAACGAGCGGAAGAGATAAAATCACGTAAATCTGACGATGATAATATAGAAAAAATTACGCGGAAGTAAGGAAAATACACCCTAGAGTATGGTCTAATCCATACAAGAGCATCTAACTAAAATCTACAACTCTGAATATCAATAATACATCAAGTCTGACTATGTCTTGGAATATGAAATAAGATATAAATAAAGAAGAATCTTCAAGGCAGCGGACGTCTCGTGCTCACCCTGTAGACTCTAAGCAAATCTCAAAGCGACTATCAGCCACGAGAAACAAAAGTAAATTCTACCTAGAATTCTGCATTCATAAAAGAATGTAAAAGTGCAAAGTCAAGACAAAATCACAAGATCGGTAGGTATCATAGACCGACTATGTATAGCTAACATAATTCAAACAATAAAGCAAGATAAGCAGATAAATCAACAAGTATAAGTCAAACACCAACCAGAACCAAGTACACGTCATCACCTAGGTTGAAGCATCTAAACCCAAGTGGGCCAAGTCTCAATATATCTAATCCGAAACTAAACAACACAAGTAAATCACCAGATCATCACAATATCAGCCATAATGCAATGCAATGCAATGATGTATGAATGCAAATGCAATGCAATGCTATGTACACATGTACTTTGGATGGAAGTATCGACGTCTCGGTAGCACAACCCATGGGGGACCCGCGAAGTCCATCTACCTCATGATTTCAGGACAAACCTTGGCAACCATGTCACTCAATCCACGATTTCGGGACAACCATCGGATATGGGACTCTCACGTCACTCTTCACTCAATCCACGATCCTGACAGATTACCATCTGATATCGACTCTCACGTCACTCTCGCAAACCGAGGCCCACCATCACAAGTGTTTCCTCAAGTATCATCAATGTATTAACAGTATGTCATGAAGGATGATAATGCGTACAATGTATGAGTCAACTTCAATAATCGGATCAATATCACAAGTACCAAGCATGGGTATGCCAACCATATCATGAAAGACTCTACAAGTCATATAGAATACTATCCTCGTATCAACATCAACAAGTGAGGTACCATAATATCATGAAGAAGATATATCAAGAGTCTCCAATATATACTATTACCACGCTGTATCAAGCCGAATAACAATAGAGCAATCAAGTCACAACACAATGGGGTGGCTAGCCCAAATCACACAACAGGGCCCAACCTAAGCCAAGATCCAACCCAACTTCATACCCGAAGGTTTAAATGCTTTCTCCGACATTATCATCTAAATATATGCTCCACTAAATGAAGTCTCACCAAGGGTAAGCAATAACATACCTGGATGGCCGAACAACAATTAATCCTTAGCCTTCCCTTTCCGCTGAGCTTCAAGATCAAGAAAGTCTAGGCATATTCGAAATCTAGATAAGAAATCATGAAGATCGATACCTATATTGCTATCATTCAAATTAGTATCAAAAACCAACCCTAGAATTTGGGAAAATGGGGCCCACAAGGTCAAAACGGGAAATTTTGGGGTAAGTTATCCAATTAAACACTAGATGATCAAAACCCATCAACTAATTGCTAAATTAACTCAAGGATTCATTCAATTTCAAAATCCAAGCAAAACCCCCAATTTTGGGTATAAACCCTAACTCTTAAATTTAAGAATTCAATACTAATAATGGAAGGTATATGATTAACAACCTTATATGCATCATAATCTAGCATAAACCCAATCAATTTCATCATTTAAAGCAACTTAGGGAGTCTAACCAATTTTATGAACTTCTCAAGAAAGACCCAGTAAACCTTCTTTCATGAAAAACTCTTATTTCCTATTTTATAACTCATGGATTAAAGCTTAAATCAAGGGAATGAATCAAAAGGAAATGCTTAGATTATGGTTTAGACCTTACCCCATGGAAGAAACTTGAAAAACATCCTTGAATTCTCCCAAACCCAAGCTTTCAAGATGAGAGAAACCTAAACAATATTAATTTGCAAAAATGCCCAGCTGTTCTGCCTCGTTTCTGGTGCCAAACTATTCAAAAACCCGTTTTTGATTCCTCCAATGGATTCCTTGAGAAATTTCCTTCAAGTTAGGCTTTTGAATCCTCCAAGGGATTCCTAGAGAAATTTCCTTCAAGTTAGGCTTTTGAATCACTCCATTTGACCTTATAATGAATGATATATGGTGGTTTCAATATTTGGAAAAGTGCAGATTTTTAAATACGAATTCAGTGGCAATTTCGTAATTAATCTGAAAAATCTGGCAACCCAATTCTTAGTAAAATGACCATAATTCCCTCATACGATGTTGAAACTTGATGATTTCAGTTGCTATGGTTCCGAAATTACGATACGGATATAATAGTTTAGTTGAAACACGAATCAAAGGTCGTTTGCTTAATATGATACCCTTTATGCTCAAATCGACATCGAAACTAAAACAATCACCATACAACCCAACTTTATCCAAAACTCATCGGAATCTAACCAAACTTTGTGGACATGTCAAAAATGGTCATACAAACTTATTGGAACTTTCAAAACATCGACATGGTTCATCTTGACCCGATATTGACCGTGGTCAACTCCAATTCTAACTTAACCAGTTTCTCAACCAATGACCCAAATCACACCCGAATCCTTCGGGAAACAAACCAATGACACCACTAAGTCATAAATCGCCCTCCGAACCTAATAAAACTATTGGAATTCAATTACGGACACATTTACCCAAAAGTCAACTTCGAGTCAAACGATTTTCGCTTCAAGACCAAATTTTTTAAAAGTCATTCCAAAACTCAAAACGATGCCTAGAGAACAGTGTCACTGGTCCCCGCGGATCAAAATAGTACTAACAAGGCTCGGGGATGAGTTAACGGGGGCAAAAATGATAAAAATGCAATAACGACCAAACGGATCATTATAGAGTTTTGAAAATCATTTTTAAGGACTTAAAGTCGAACTAAACGGTGTAGGCACCGTTTTTCTGAGACAACTAGTTCATAATCATAAAGATTCCCCTATAATAGAGTTTTAAAAATTCTTACAAGCATGAATACAACAACTTTACAAAATAAAAGGAAAACATAAAAACTAATTTAAAAAGGAAAGGGAAGGCTAGGGGCGTACCAAGCCCCTAGTTGGCCATTTTCATCCATGACTGGGCCTTCTACGCGTTTAATACATATGTTAGCTTCCCTTTTTCTTCTCGGACTAGATGATGCGAAAAAGTTTCCTGTTGTGCCTTGGCCCAACAGGTTGGCTCGACTTGGCCCAAGTGGCCCATGCACTGGAGGGAGAAAAGAGAAGAGGGACCCGGTTAGTTTCAATCTACTGAACTTATCATACATACATACATACATACATATATACACACACACACACATATAACATGCCTACCACATATATACACATAGATATACTACTTCAAGTCATTGGGCCTTAGCAGCCCAAGCCTGGACAACAAAGAGAGTAATCGAGTTCCTTTCTTTCTCTTTTTTTTTTTTTTTTTTTTAGACTTATTGGAATGTGGGCTAACATTTTATTAAGTCTGAATTGGGCTAGGCCCATCTATCCTTCTAAAATAAAGCTAAGTCAAAATTGAGACCTAATGAGATTCCCATCCTATATTTACTCATTCAATGTATATGCCCTATGTGTACTTAGCAGGCTTCGCTCAAATACACACAGTATACACGTGATGTGTCTATCAAGTGTAAATTACCTGTATACACTCTTCTTTCCTTAATAACTTTGGTGTACATTCTATGCATATCCCGCCTTAAATGTGTACTAGGACCTATTCCTCAATCAAGTACCTACACCTCTACCTTCAATTATGTGAATAATAACATTTGTCCCATACTCTGGCTAAGGCAAAACTAAACTAGTTGGGCTAACACTGGACAAGTAAGTCATTCACATAAGTTAGATCAAGCTCATTCCCTCTAACAATTGATATAATGAACACAGGGAAGGTTGAGGCAGGTACATTGACTGTAAACAACATCAAACATGTAGGCATCTATTCATTTAGTTAAATGCTCAGACCAGAGGGATTATGGGAAGCATTTACCATGTTTAGTCAAGACAAGACATACAGAGCACAGATGCTGTCTTATGCAAAATAATTGGCATCAAAAATAGGATTTCATTAAACTCTAATGTTCAGAAATAGCATATAGGTGAAAAAGATAGGCCTCATTTAGGTTCAGTAATAAAGATGAACAAGAAAGGTATGCAGATTTCACAAAGGCTATGACTTGAGTAAGATGACAAAAGAATAAAAGAACAATTATGCATTTCAATCTCAGCGGGCTTCCTAAAAGAAAGGTGTGACACAAGAAATTCAGGCAGTCCAAATGGCTTTCATGGTTTAGTATTTCATCCAAAATAGTACTCAAGTCTCAATGTTTAGTCAAAACTCTTCTCCCGCACAGAATCCCTCAATTATACATTCACAGTTTCACCATTTGCTTCTAGCTAAAGGGAAACAACTTAAACAAGAGATTGGACCTTAGTCCTTACTCCTCCTATGTCAAATGATGGAATTTATGAGATCACAATGCACTTATGTAGCAAACATACACCCCATAGGCTCATAGAAGTGCCATGGTGCCTCTTATTTGGAGAACAAATGTTATGAACCAAGTGGTATTTGGTCCCCCTTGATCCTCCTCTAAGGCAACTTTTAAAAGGCTCCTACACATGCCATGTGATCTTTAGTATGCTTCATAAATCCACATGATTACACAAGATTCTTATCATTTAATCATTCCCAACTAAATGCTTCTCAAAAACATTAATGCAGATGGATTCTTCAGTTATCTTACTATTAGCCTACAATCGCTGAACCATTTCAAAACTTTCTTCACTCAAAAAACTTAGATGATCATGCATACTATTCTTCAAGACTAGTTAAGCTAGGGGTATTTGTCCAGTTTCATTTTGTATTTCATCATAACCAAAATAAATGTCAAATATCATTTTTCAAAAAAAAAAAAAAAAAAGAAAAAAAAAAAAGCATGCATAAGAACAGGACCCTTATGGACACACCAACCTCACTCGATTATATTCAAGCACCTTGATCACATCTTAAGGCTTGTATAAGCATGTTTAGACATCATTAAATCCTATTTGGACCAACTATAACTCTTTACTTAATCTAGCTATGACCTATACAATTAGCATGATAAGAGAGCAAGCATGTTTAGATCAAAAGTAGGTTTAAAATTCGCAAATCAAAGGTACTTGAACCAATAAACCAACAAATCTTCTAATTCAACTCAAATAAGTTACCACAGCTTCATCTAATTTAAGCCAAGTGGGAGTCTTGTAATCCAAGCATCGATGATTAAGGTGGTTCAAACAAGATTAAACAGTACCACTAGAGGTCACTCAAGTCACTTATGTTGAGTCTCACAGTTAAGCATCACTCACATTAGGTAATTAAGCCATAATTCAAGCAACATTTAAAAGACAGCTAAGTTTAAGATACCCTCATTAGCAGATTACACAACCCAAGTTAGTACTCAAACAATCATATGGCATTCCATTGGCCATCTACATAACTAAAACAAGTCTCCTATTCAAGTATACTGTCCAGAATAAATCATATTAATCTTCCATAAACTTGAAACACATGCCAGGACAATAATCATGCTTAAGCAACTAATATTTTTAAAATAAACAACTATTAACTGAACACACGACATCACAGTTAAGAAAGATATAAGCATCACGACCATCAACCCGGCAGAAAGTCGTGACTAGTGCCCGATCTGCACCCAAACACACCTATCAAACGCTATCTCAAATGATATCAAACGCATCCAAGTATCCAACAGAAGCCGACAAGGCTATATTTCAAATTTAGAGAATTTTCAAAAAAAAATCGGCTGAGTTTCCTTTGTTTTACGGACTATCCAAAATAACCCTGCGCACAGAAAATACCAACAAAGGCCACACAGGGCCAACGAACAACATATATACATATATGCGGGCCGGCAAGGAACCGCGGTGAATAGAGTCGCCCAAACACAACACATACAAACACAACCGTACGGTAGGCACAACCCACAAACATGTCCACGGACCTCTAAACGGACGACGACGATCGGATGACGGGACAAGGCCCCGCCGTACCCATGAACAAATATATACAAATGCACGAACAAATATATATACCAAAATATAAGCTCCGGAATGAGAGGAGCACTCCAAATAGCAGAAGAGGGTGTCCTAAACGGTGGATCACCAAGCGTGCGTACGGTCATATCGGGCATGAAACGCGGCCGAAGAAAAGGGGTCGGTACGAAATATGTCTTGAGTATGCAAAGCGAGAAAATATAATGAACAATACGAGATCAAATCGAAATAGAGGTACGGAGAAAAGTAAATGCATTTCCAAAATATCAAAATGTTACTTCAAAATATAAATCATGCATAGCACATGTGAAATATGGTCGCCTCTTACGGCGCCATAACACAAGATAACACCGAGAAAGTTTCAAATCTCCGAATCCCCGTCACACATCACAACACGAAAGATAACGCCAAACACGGCATAACGCCAAACATAAGTGGAACCCGGCCCTCGAGCGAGAGCTCGGTGAACCATAATCACAAGATAACACCGAATGTATCATAATGCGCACGACAAGCGAACCGGCCGGAACCGACGAACGATATCATAGTAGGCACGAGCGGAGTAGTGAGTAATCATATGCATAAAATCATTATCATAAATCCAAAAGATAAGTTAAATAGTCATATTCGAAATCGGAATAATAATTATTACTTTTGTTTCAAAGTTATCGAATTCACATAAAGGGCGTCGCGGGACCCACGGACGAGTATAGACCCGAACTGAGCCCGCCTATGAAAAACATACTCATTCTATATCATACAAACTCCTACGAAAATTTCAAAGCAATCCGAGCTTTTCGGAGAAAGTTATGAGCGTTTGAACTTTTGGAATCGCTAAAGAATAAGCTTTAAAACCAAAAATCAGCTTTCATGAAATCTTTACAAATTATGAATTCCAAGGATATAAGGATCAATGTTATGGCATATGAGCACAAGAATACCAAGGAAACAAATGCGAATCA
>NC_081347.1:31875730-31918394 GCF_029784015.1 Lycium ferocissimum | reverse complement strand
TTGAGTCATAAAACATTCATTTCCAACATAGAATTCATAGCGACGATGACTAAAACATTAAGCGACATTCATTCGTTCATTGCATATAATGTGACCCATTTCGACCAACACACACACATATACATATATAGATGATTCTCAATTGTTCTTCACCTTACAATGATCATAATAAACTAACTAAGCATTAATTCATCATTTTGATATCACACCACACACACACCACACGGCTCAAGCACCACAAACCCATCATCTCCGACATTCCATATTTCATGATATTAATCCAATTTAACATACTACAACAAGCATACAACCTTCACAATACATAAACATAATGAATTCTTACCTTTCTTCTTCAACTTTCCAATAGCCTAGGGTTTCCAAAAGATGAAAAATAATGGATTGATCGCTCCAACGATGCTTCCACGCTACTTAGGGACCTCAATATAGTGGGTTTACACCAAGGAATTAATTTTTGGGTGGCTTGAAATGGGGTTGAATTTCCCTTGGGCTGGCGAGAGCCTCCTAGGAGAGGTCTTCAACTTTTTTTTTTTTTTTTCTAAGTGTCAAGTGTGGTGAATGAATGGAATGACTTGTGGTCATCTTTTTATCACTTAAATAAATTGCACAATTGTCCCTTGGCCCACATGAATGTGTTGTTCCACTCAAAAGTTGACCACAAAATTGTGTGGGCCAATCTCCCCATTACACGGCTAGCCATGGAATTTTTGTGGATGATTTCAACTTCCAATTTTATCACTTTTGGTCCCAAATTCTCCTAATTGTTCCATACCAACAAATTCATGCACAACTTATATCTCAAAATAAAATCGAAGGTCAAAAATCCCGACTTTGCATCCCGAAATAGTTTTGTCCTTAATTTATCATAATTAAATCCAGATTATTCCAATGTACAAAAATACGGGTTCTAACATAAACTAAAAGAGCAAAAACAAGATAAAATGTTACCTTTTTTGTGTGCAACCATGTCAACAATTGAATTTGGAGCCTTTGATGCTTCCAATCCCAAACTCAGCAACACAGATAGAGTAAATACAATTTAGAAACTGAGATACTCAACTCTCAAAAGCTTGTTTAAGTCTAAAATTATACTATTGAGCTTAAATTTCAAGTCGGACTTAAAATTCTAGTTTTGTAGGCTGTCAAAACTTGTTCAAATGGTGAGGGATGGGGTTCTATTTATAGAACCCCAAAATTCACTCAAAGGACTAAAATACCGATGTGGGACAAGCATGATTTTTTCAGAAACAAACCTTCAATACATGAAATCAACTATCAGGATCTAAAGACAACAAATGTATATGGTCAGATCCGACCCATTTTAGGTCAATCCGAGCCAATCCCTTGTGAACCAATGAAAACGAGTTTGTACGATCATAATATAACAACAAAAACACAGAAAATCATATTGTTTGAACTGAAAATTAATGTAAAAGCAAAAGGGAAGAGGACTAATACCATTTGGGGGTGAGGTTGAGCAAAAACGAAGTTGAACATCAATTGTTGTATGAAAATAGTCGTACAAAAGCTAATGTAGGTCTATGAACTCTGAATAATTGCCATTTCTGGCATGGAGAGAGAAGAAGATCGAGGAGGTGCTTTAGGGTTTCATGAGAGAGGAAAGGAGGAGAGAGGTGTGGGGTTTAGGGTGTGTTTTGTGAAATGGGAAATGTTTTAGGGGTGTTACCTCTTAACTGGGGCAGGCCTGGGCCCGGTCACGTCCGTTTTTGGACTAGGCTCGATCCAGTTTAAAAGAAATGAACATGACCCTTTTGCATGTATATATATATATATATATATATATATATATATATATGTGTGTGTGTGTGTGTGTGTGTGTGTGTCTACTAAGTGTACACACGTACATAGGGTAAAATGGGTAAAACAAACGATGGGAAAAAATTAAAACATTGATTGTTTACCGTAATATTCTAATTATAACCAATTTAGAACGTAATCAACCTATTAATAATTTAAAATGCGGCCAATCATGTAAATGGGCTTACTTTTCAAATATGGCCTTAATTGGTCGATTAAAGTTCAATTACATTAATGACCTTTATTAATTTGAGCGAAATGAATTTGGCCATTTCAATTAAGGGCATCAAAAGGCTAGTTTTGCAAAAATGACCCCAATTGCTTTAACCATGAATTGATTAATTCATTGTGGCCATAACGAAAATAATTAAAAATTAATTTGCAATAATGTCCCTCTAATTGACTAATTACCCGAATCAAATACTAGAAACAATTGTGATTAATTTTAACAAATTATGCCAATACATAAAATTAAGGATTGAGGGGTAAAATAGTCAACTCTTTTAATTACTCAAATTCCTTGGATTAAATGGAATAATACATTTGCTAATTTGATTTTCGATAATTTAACAATTAAGTAAATAATTATTCAAAATTGTTTTGTTTTTGATTAATCCTAACAAAATATTTCATAAATGCCATAAAATTTCAATTAATTCCTAAATAATTTGCAATGTCATAAAAATCACTTTCATCAATCTAAAGGGGTAAATGTTAACTTAAACAATTCTTATAAAATCATTTAAACCTTTTAAGAGGCATGACTCATTTTATCTATTGTCCAAGGACTTTGAGCAATCAAAATAAATTATGGGAGGTCAAAAATTAGGTGTCAACAGTCATCAGTAATAAAAAAGGCTGTTGTATCTTCGGTATTTTACTAAGCAAGAAAAGCAGGTATATTCTTATCCTAAATGTGAATCTGTTCCCCGATTTCCATGTTCAAGGACAAGCTCTACTATATCCTATATGCAATCTATGCCTTCCTCTCCCGAGTTCAACCCTAGATCCGTAAATAGTATTTAATCACTGGCCAAACAATTAAATAATTAAGCGTATGATTAAATAAATTAATTAATATGATAAAATCAACTAACGTATAAACTAAGCTTGAAACAACAACATTCACGTAGCACTATAACCTAGAAATAAGAAATTATAGAATTAAATAAAGAAAAGAGAAGAAAAATTCGGTGTCGAAGTTCTCAATTGTTGATGTCGAGTGTTGTCGTCAAACTGGTCCAATTCCCTCATAATCGGGTTACATGTCTTTTATATTGTATAAAAATAAGCCCAGACAAAAATACCCTTTCATGCCAAAGTTAATTACTCGAGTGAAAAACATGGTTCGGCCGTCATTTTGGGTGCCAAGCACTGAAAATGGCGCTAAATGTTTGCAGTTCATTTTATACTTTTTGGGTGCCAAGCTCTACTTATGAAGCTGGAATTTCCCTCTTTTTTTTTTTTTTTTTTTTTTTTGTGCGCCAAGTATTGTGCATCATTTTGGGTGCCAAGCTTCCATTATCGCTCTCAAATTGTCTCTCTTTTTCCAGCTTCGTACATTTTTGCTCCAAATCTCATTGATTGTGATTCAACTTAATTCATACAAACATAAATACCTTTGAATAGGGACAATGCAATAAAACTCACGTCCAAATCCCACAAAAAGTACTAAGGTTGCGAGGCAAATGCAAGCCGAAAATAGGTATTTGTCACCAAACATTAAAAGTAAACAGACGGGATCTGGAAGGCCTATCTTGCTTGAATTTTTCAAAAATATAGATGGGTGCTTGTCGGATCCTTCAAAAGTAGTGAATATTTGAAGAATTCGACATGGGTGTGCCATCATTTTTGGAGAGCCAAAGCTACATAGTGGAAGGCTAAGATTATAAGCGCATATTTTAGAATATCATCAGACATTTCTCCAGAATACAATTACTCCTTGTTGTTTTTGTTGATTATTCATCCTTAAATGTCTCCAAGAGAATATTCATCTAAAGAAGAGTACTAACTATGCCGACTCAATTACAGAAGGAATTCAAAACTAATAAAGTACATAGGCTCTACAGGTGTGTCTAGATCATGGAGAGTTGCATGTCATTTCAAATAATATTGCACTGAGCTATCAAATGAATCTCAATGCTATTGCAAGACTCAACACATTACCTTCAACATCTCCTTGGAAGAATGTAGTGTCTATTGGTGGCATGTTACAAGGATAATCCTTGGAAGCCTTTTCATTCCTTAATGCTCACCTTGGTTGATTATTGAAGGAGAGAAAATACTTAATCGATTCTGGATAACGGTATTGGCAATGGATTGACCTATTCAACTGATTCAACCATTTGCTACCATGTCTTATGCCTCCATCAAGATTGTTGACCATATTGCCGAGGAGGTAGATCACTATTTTTGGGAATATAATATAATTGTTATATGTCAATCAACTGGATGTGTCTATTTTACTCACCGAAAGAATCAATGTTGGAGTATTAGGAGGAATGAGCTCTCTTCATCCTCATGATCCACAAGTAGTGGTCGGATCTGTCACACCCCACCCTAGGTAAGGCGTGATTGGCACCCGGCACCTTGCGGAAATCGGGCGAACCAACTTACAACTCACATCCTCTATGTCTCGAATGGAAACAATAAGATCAAGAGGCTAAATATGAACATAATATCATGCATAAGTAAATGTACAATAGACCCATGATGCCGACATTACTATTGTCACACTATGACTAAGTTGTACACAGGCTGTCTATGCAAAGCCTATGAACATGACTGAAGTATATGAGTCAGGACAGGGCCCCTGACATAACCTCTTGTCATAAAAAAAAACATATGCAACTCAGACTCGGCAATGCTCCAGGAAGAAGTGGAGCTCACCAATCAAAACTGGTACCTGAAGGCAGCCTACGATGAAAGATCCTCGTCTCGTCTATCTACACCTGCGGGCATGAACGCAGCGTCCACAAGAAGGGACGTCAGTACGAGCAATGTACTGAGTATGTAAGGCATGAATAGTAATTATAAGAGGAAGTAAGTAATTATACCTCGTACTCTTCTTAAGATCTCTGTCATGTAAACTACTCGTCTACAGGAAAAACATTTCATACACAACATATATACATATGCATTCATATACACTTACTATACATACATTTGTTATATCCGTACCCGGCCCTTTCGGGACTCGGTGTTATCCGTACTCGGCCCTTGCAGGACTCGATGTTATCCGTACTCGGCTCTTGCAGGACTCGATGTTATCCCCAACTGATCAATGGGATGCAATGCATACATACATACATACATACATACATACATACATACATACACATATACATAAAAATACATAACTGAAAGCAACATCATCATTACCATTATCATTATCACTATATCCTTCCTTAGAAGATCAACTATCTTAAGGTGAAGTCGACGATGTCATGGGAGTCTCAAGAATCATGAACTTAGATAACATTGAAAATAGAATCATCATCGCTATATCTCACCTCGAAAGAACAAGTATTATGAGGTGAGATCAATCACAAAGAATAGTCTCAAGATCATGAATAAGCTCAATAATATCGTAAGGATCATGAGATTCATAGGCTTCTAGCATTTGTGGAAGCAAGGATATTATGGATATGGCACAAAGGTTTATAACAAAATAATCATGCCTTTACAAAGAAAGGGTTTAGCCTTAACATATCTTTTGGTCGCCTTAACTTTAACTACTCAACGCTTGTCCTCCCAGGCTCTAAATCTATATTCAAGAAAATTTATACTATTGTTAGACTCACCTTTATACGCTTATCTTAGTCTTTCAAATAAATCTTTCTAGAATTTGCCGAAATTTCGGCAGCATCTCCCCTATATTCTTTACCCCCTCCAAATACCAAAACAACTCCCAAACAATACCAGCAACATCAACAACCCTATCAATACCAATATATTCCATAAAACATCCCACATGATGTTTCTCCAACATTCAAACCAACCATAACAACATCCATAATACCAAAATCAAAGAATTATATTCAACTCTTTATGATTTTTCTCCTATGATTCTTTCCTTTCTAAGAATTGCTAAACCTTTATATCATCTTAATCATGTAAATAATAGCAAGAACATATCTTATAGTAGAAGAACTTCACTTTATTCACCTTAAAATTGAACCACACGCGTCGCTATACGATTCTATACTCGCAACTATACGTTGCCTGAGCTGGAATTCGGGAATTATCGTTGATTTAGGCTTGAAATTTGGGTTTGGAAGTTGGGGAAATTTCTAGAGGATTTTGGAACAGTTTGGAAGAGGTTTTGGCTGAAAAAGAGGGGGCAAGCCCCTTTTATATTAGTTCAAATTCGGGTCACTGTAGCAGTTACTTTAGCAGTTACCGTAGCAAGTCGGTACTGTAGCACGCGGTTCTGCTCGGTCAGCTGAACTTGTAACATCCATAATTCTCTACTTCGATATCGTATTGACGAGCGGTTTGTTGCGTTGGAAACTAGACTCGACAAAATTCATTATAGGCTTTTGAAACACCTTAAAACTCTTAATATACTAGGAGATATACCCCTCCAAAGTTGACCCAAAATTATGTCCAAAATTCTGTCAACTTTTTTCAAATTTTCGACAAATTTATTTTCTTCGATTTGCTTTGCCCCGAATTTCTCATAGCTTATTATATGAACGTAAACTGTCATGACCATAGGATTAGTTCGCATAATATCATATATCCTTGAAGGAAGCTCCAGTATCCATACTTAGAACGTCCAACACTTATAAATTTCCACGTACGAAACTACGGTGTGTAAGAGGATCAGTCACATATACAACTTCTTTAAATGGAATGATGTCTAAGTTATAAAGTTTAATGCGCTCAGGGGCAGCTCAATAAAATTGGTGGCCTAACGCCAAATTTTAACGAGATCGGTCTCAAGTATATTCAACAAAACTAGCTCACACACGTGCATCTCGTGCGCCATACGTGCCGCACGTGCTGCACGTGCATCTCATTGGAATATGACCAATACAATTTCTCGTGCATAAAATGTACACATCGTTGTTTTTACCAATCGGATTTTGGATAGCACTAGTTATATTTTTACATATGATTCGAATTGTTCAAATCTGCTTCGAATTGTTCAAATCTTTTAAAAAAAATTCTTTCATTTTTATTTTAAAATTATACTTTTTACTTTAAAATACTCATTTTTTTCAAAAACTTATTTATAACATATAATAGTGAAAAATGGGGCCCCAAAAATTTTGTGGCCTAAGGCCTTTGTTTTATCAGCTTCACCCTGATGTCGGTACTGAATGAAATGATCCCCATTATGCCTCTAGATTTAGGATTAATATGCTGTTATCTCTCTCTCTCTATTGTATACGCTGAAACAAATGTAGTTACTACAGGTATCCAAATTGGTTGAAATATGGATACTGGTTGTTGCTTAATTGCTCTTGACTCTCTTGAAACTATCAGGTGAGGTTGGATGGCAATTCAAATAGGTATGCTTTAATATTACATAATATAGTAATAGCTCCAGGGGTAGAGCTAGGGTTGTAGAAGGGGGATCCGAACCCCCTTCGCCAGAAAATTGCACTATATATGTAAGGTGAAATTTGAATCTTACAAGATATAATTCATATTGAACCCCCTTGACACAATTGAGATGCTTAACATAGTGGTCAGAGGGGTTCAGATTTTCATTTGAGGTCACAAAGGTCGTGAGTTCAACTCTTGCTTACAACAATATTTTCACTTTTTAAGCTTTGTCTCGTCCCCTCTTTCATGCATAGGTAAGGCCCAGAAACCGTTTTTCAGCATTAGTCTAGGTAAGGCCCAACTGCCTATGCAGTTGCTTATTTTGGGCAATTGGCGCGAATACCCTTCTTTTGGGCTGGTCTTTAAATTTTTCCCTTGGAATACGTGGTCTTTAATTATTGCCCTTCCGAGCTAAAGGAACATAAGAAAAAGACTTTAGTACCCCTACCCGGTACATATAAAAGCCTCAAAGTTTGTAACGAACCCTAAACCTCCCATTAAACCTATCCTTCATTCCAATCGTTCAATCGTTCCAACATTTCACAACAGATTTCTCCATTGATTTTGTTGCTACAACATTGGTAAAGGTAATATATCGTAAACATATCATAATTCAACTCAATTAAACGCTTTTATTAAGTTTAAATTTGTTAATATTTGGGAAAAAAACAACAAATCATCTTCTATGACCTGATTATTCAGAAACAGCTGATATAAAGTTGAGATTCAATATTACGCATGATAATTTTACTCAGCAAATAGAATTGATCAGATTTATTGCTCTGTTTTGATTTTGATTAGTTTATATGTTCCTTTAGATTAGTATACAATGCTCATTGACTTAAACTTGAAATAAGGCAAAGTTCTGAACAAGTATGCCGGAGGAGGCAAAACTTCAGTTTACAAAAGAATAAAGTATGCCATTAGAGGCAAAATTTCATTATCATAAGCAAAACTTTTTTTTTTTAAGCAAAACCAATCAGCCTGATGCTGTTGGATTTTATTAAAAGTAATCAAAGATATTTACAGAACAAAATGAAAGAAAGCTGAAAATAAGCTGTACTACTCTATCCTAGGGAATCAAAAGAAAGTCTAAGCCTTATTTGAACATCCAAGTGTAACAATGAAGAAACTGCAAACAAGAACACTCCTTCTTTGGATTGATGCCATTATCAGTCACCTCAAGCTCTCACCAGGTGCTATGGTATCAAATCTCACTGAAAATCTTTCAAGAAGAGGTGTGGTATGAAGCTCCTCATAGTTGTTGTCCTTTGTTGTCCAATATCCCTGATCAATCTTACACATGAGGTTATGTTGAATGTTTGTAAGCTGGATTAGGTAACTAAAGAGATCCCGTTAGTAGGATGAACATTTCGTTAATACCACACACTAACGAGGATAACCTTAGTCATCCAACCAGACTACAACAATCGATCAAGATGTTATCATGAAACTTTACTTCCTTGTGAAACTAAATCATGTGTCATCACTTGTTGCCATATATACGTAAATCGGATGTATATGAGAGATTCGTTTGGTTCTCTATTTCTGTAAATCTTGCTTCTGAAGTTCGGCATCATCATCTTATCACTATTGAAAATCTTCTTAAGCAAATGAATGAAATTGAACTATACCTTCAAAATCAAAAACCAAGTTATTTAAAAAATCTGCAAGTGCATTTCCTTTCCTAAGGATATGAGCAAACTGCACTTGTCCCTTGTTCCTCCAAAACTTGATCTTACTAACTTCCATACCGATCTTCCATGGAATCTCCCATACTCCTTGAATGATGTTTATCATAGAGAGAATCGATTCAATCATTACGAGCACCCGATCATTTTTTAATACGTAACTCAATTCCATCCAATATAGCCATAGATCTCTCGCCGTGATATTTGTTGTATCGCTATTCTTCTTGCCCAAGATATATCAGGTTTCAACATCATCTCTAATGTAGAAAGCAGTCTGAACTCAAACTTGGATTACCCCTAGAGGCCCCATCTGTATTGCACTTGAACCACCCAGCATCGTGGAACTTCCATTGCACCATCTTATATCCTATTCTGGCCTCGTAATCCTCCAAATATTTCACCATGTGAGGCCAATCATATGGAATATTTCTCCCAAGGATATAATGTCTTCACCGATTGTTGTAGATTGTAGTTGATCCCATTTATCACCTTTATTTTATTCATCTTACCCCCATGTATGATAGTATTTATTTTCTTCCATAATTGCCAGCATATGAATGCTGGTGCAGCCTGCATAACTGACTTGAGTTTTATAGGACCTTGCATATACCACCATTGCACTATTGTTCGATGAATACGAATCCTTGGAACAATTATCCCCACAAACAGCATTGTAATATTGCCATATTTCGCTGCAAATTCACCGTTAAGAATAGATGTTGAATCTGTCCCCCCGATGAGGGTTCGACAACATCTACATCTAGATACAATACTAATATTCATTCTCTTTAGTACATCATCCACTGGTATTTTGAACTTCCACAATCTCCAAAGGAAGAATGATATTTTGAATGGAACACCTTTGAACCACAATTTTGGAAAGTGAGCTGATGTTTGAGCCTTTTTCCTGAGCAAATTCCAAGCACTCCCTACAGTGAAATCTCCTGTAGTACTAGCCATCCACCAGGCTTTATCTTTCTCCTCTGAATGCTCCATTATACTCAACTCTTGTAGGATATGATCACACACATTAATTGGCAGCTTGTTATGCAATTTCTGTACATCCCAACCTTCTGCATTCACAAAGTATAATACTTCTTCAATGCTGGTGTCAATCTAAAAATCTGGAGGTATTTCCTATTTAAGTGAACCAAGTTTAGTCCAATTTTCTTCCTATACATCACATGCTCCATTTCTAGGTTCCCACCATATCTGTTGATCCACCTGATCCCTTGCTTCTAACATTCTTTTCCACACTTGTGATCCACCTTTCCACTGCACTTCTGTAGGCTTCATCTTCTTGCAATATTTATTCCACATGAAGGACGACCATAATGTATTTGATGTTCTAAATCTCCACCATAATTTGGTAAAAAAGGGCCTTAGACACATCATCTAGAGATCTGAATCCTAGTCCTCCTTCTTCTTTTGGTAAACAAACCTTGTCCCAAGAGGACCAATGCCTGCTTTTACCTTCTTCTTTAGTACTCCAGTAAAACCTTGCAAAGATTTTATGAAGCTAATTAATGGTATATTTTGTGGGAACAACAGTGAAAAGCATGTATATTGGAATACTCTGAAGCACACTATTGATCAGAACTGCTTTTCCACCAAAAAAGAGCAATTTTCCTTTCCAATTTCGCAGCTTGTTTTTCACCTTCTTGATAAGGTCATTGTAATAAACATTTTTCCTCCTTGAATGAAATATAGGCCATCCCAAGTACTTTAATGGAAATTGATCCCTTTTAAAGCCTGTAATCTGCTCCACCTGTTGAGACAGTGCACCAGAAATCTTGTGATGCATATAAAAGGCACTCTTGCCTTTATTGATCAGCTGACCTGAAATTGCCTCATAATCCTGCAGTATCTTCATAATTCTCTTCAATGACTCCCCTTCTGCAGATGCAAATATTATAGTATCATCTGCATAAGCCAGATGATTGATATTTTGACTCCATTTAGGCATGCCATAGCCCACATACTCAGCATTGTCAAATTCTGCATTTAGAGCTCTTGATAACACCTCTGCTGATAAGATGAACAGTGCAGGTGAAAGTGGATCACCTTGTTTGACACCCCTGGTTGAATGGAAAAATCCTTTGGCCTGACCATTGAAAAGGATGGAATACCAGTTATTTGCAATCAGCCTCCAAATCATGTCAATGAATTGACTAGCAAATCCCATTTTGCTGACTACCTTTATCAAATATGACCAAGATACTCTATCATAGGCCTTTGCCATGTCCAATTTGATCACTACATTTGCTGGTTTGCCCCTTTTTCTGATGTCTGTCACTATTTCTTGTGCCAATAGCACATTCTCAATAATGCTTCTCCTTTGTACAAAACCTGCTTGACTAATAGATATCACCTATGGTAGCACAGCTTCCAATATATCATGAACCACTCTTGACATCACTTTGTTGATAAAATTACTTAAACTTATAGGCCTTAAGTCTGAGTAACTTTGAACCAACTCCTTCTTTGGTAGTAGAACAAGATTTGTATGAGTAACTGCCTTAGGAAGAGTATGACCCTGAAAGAAAGCCACCACCATCTTGTATACATCCAAGCTAATAATATCCCAACAAGTCTGATAGAAAATTCCAAGAAAACCATCAGGTCCACTAGCACTTGATCCACTAAGGTTGAAAACAGCTTTTTTGACTTCATCAACACTAGGCATTTGACACAGTAGATCATTTCTATTTTGATCAATCAAAACAGGAATGTGTGACAATAAATTTTCATCTCCAATTAAATCTTCTTGTGAAAATTGTTGAGTATAAACAGCCTCATCTACCATTTGGTCATCATCCTCAATCCATGAACTATCTGAATTTTGAATTCTTTTGATCTCAGCTTTCTTCCTTCTTCCCTTTACTAGATTATGGAAAAATCTAGTATTTTTGTCTCCATCTACAAACCAATCCAGGCTCGATTTTTGTCTCCAGACTTTTCTTCATAATGCAAGTATCTTTTAGTCGGCTCGAGCTTCTCGTTAACCATTCTATTTACTTGGCTTGGATTTTCTTCAAACAACTCTTCCTTTAATCTCACTATTTCCTCCCTTATTATCAGCTGCTTGAATATATCACCAAACACTTCCCTGCTCCATTTGGATAGCACCCCTTTCAACTTTTTCATCTTGCTTTTGAAGTTTATGAAAGGATCCTCATGCTCCCAAGTGGACCAATTCAGCCTGACTGTATCCAGGAAAGATGCATGTTCTATCCAAAGTGATAAAAATTTATAAGGTCTGGCCTGAGTCTGATGGTTATCACCATAAGTACACAAAAGTGGAGCATGATCTGACCCAGTTCTTGCAAGATGTTCCACTTCAATATTTCCAAAGTTGTCAAGAAGAAGAGAATTCACCAACATCCTATCCAATCTCTCAAAAATACATGCTTCATCTACTCTTCCATTCCACCAAGTGAAGGGACTTCCCTTAAAGTTTACCTCTTTAAGATCACAGGAGTTTATGCAAAAAGCAAAGTCTTCTATATCCTGAGGTTGAATAGGATTACCCCCTATCTTTTCTTCATCATTCAGAACCACATTGAAGTCTCCTCCTATTAACCAGGAACAAGTTAAGGTATTGGAAAGATGATAAATATCCTCCCACAACTCTAGCCTTTCAGAAGCACTACATTTAGCATATACTAAAGTATTAATAAGATGGTGATTCAAATCTTGTAAAAATAGCTTCAAAGTAATCTGCTGAGGGGAATCCATCAGAACTTCTACTTCAATATTATCAGCCACAAAGTACCATATTTTACCATTACAGTTGGCATTAGCTAAGCACATGCCCAACCTTCTCCTATAATAGTTTATTGTCCTGATATGTTGAAATGGTTCCATGAGAGCAATCAAAAAGAATTTGTGATGTCTATTTAACATTTGTAACCTATGAAAGGCTTTTTGTGTCTTCACTGACCTAATGTTCCAAATGAATGATTTTAACATCATTTAACATTAGATTTAGTAGCATTCCTCTTTGGTACCACCCTGAGTGGAATTTGCTTGTCAATAGCATTCTTCTTGCCTTTCTTCTGACCCTTATTGTTAGACTTGCTATTAGGGGATATATCAGCCTATTTAAGAAAATTTTCCTTATTCTGCTTAATATTCTCCTCCTTGTCTTCTTTATGGAGATCTCTGACATCCTCCTCTACTTCCAAGACATCAATATTATGAGAGATCATGACATGTAGCTCTTTAATTGGGGAAGGATTTCTACAAAGTGTCACCTGTTGATTCTCAGTAGGTGAAATCACCAGTGCCTTTTCTGAGGAAGGATGATCTGGTGGATCTGCATCTTGCTCCACATCCATCTGCCCCTTCATCTTGTCACTTGTGGCACCTACAGCTGTTGCCTCTATTAATTGCACATTTTCCTGCACTTTTCCTTCTCTTTGCAAAGGATTATGAATTATCACTGAGGGAGAACCCTCTGTAGCCTATTTTACTCCATCTAGTCCTGTATCATCAACAGCCACATGTTCATCATGATCAAGATGAACATCTTGTTTTTGCACCTCCTCTTTGTCTGGAACCTCTACTTGCCTCAAACTTGTTCCCTTTTCTGCTGTATTAGTGCCACCAGGATTTCCATCAAATGATTCTTCCACACTGTCCTCTTTGCTAGAGTCTCCATCAGTATTACCTTGCTCTCCATCTTCCTGTTGCCTTTCTCTTGTATTCATTTCCTTTTCCTCCACCTTATCAGCCCATGAACTATGAATTTCTTCTTCTTGATTAATGCCTGGTATAACTTCCTGACTTATTTGCTGACCTTGTGTGGAAACTTGAATAGTGTCATCCACATTTGTTTGTTCCATATCTGCATTATTCAACCTAGTCTCCAACTGATTACTTTGACCATCCTTGTTGCCATTTGCATTTGAATTCTCCCCCTCAGTTTTGGATGTACTTGTACTTGGTATCTCACCTTCCTCCACAGTATTTAAAACATCAAATTTGTTTTGCACCACCACTTGTACTTCTGAATCAGCATTATTCTTTGCATCAGCATTCTCAACCTTGCTTTCATTCACCTTATCAGAAGTGTTAGTTTTTGGAACAAATTTCATCATATGGTAATTTCTGTCATGATACCATCTACGTGCCTCATGCTTGCCTTTATCCTGGACAATTTGTTCCTCTTGATTTCCTGTATTCTTCACCCCTTTATCTGAGCTTGTAACCTCAACTTCTGCTGTTTTCTTCAATTCAGGATGAAGGATTCTACACTCATCTCTAGAATGGCCTTGAATCTTACATTCAGTACAATATTTTGGTAAGAAATCATATTGAATTTTGACTTTCATCTTCCTGATATTCTTTGTATCCTCATCCTCTATTTCCAACATCAGAAAATTAGGTAATTCAGCAAGAAGACCAACTTGGACCTTGACTCTAGCACAACTAGGTCGAGTCTTGTTTATGGTTTCCATGTCCAACTGTAAAGGCTTTCCAACAGCAGAAGCCGTAGTAAACAAAGATTCTTTGACAAAGAAAGTAGGTAATAAGTTTGGAAAAGAAATCCATGCCATTGCCTGAGATGTTTCTTCATCCACTTTGAACTTAGAATCATAGATAAGGGGCCTCATCTGATAAGTAAAACCATATTTAGCCGTCAAATAATATGCACCTTTGGACGTAAGATTGATAAAATCTTCCATCAGTGAGCATCGGATCAACACATGTCTTGGCCTAAATAAACCAACCTTACAATCTCCTTTTAAGCCATATTGTGATGGTATAATGTTGTGTAGTTCTTCCAACTCAGGCCATCCATGAGAAAACTTTCCTATTACTGCATGTTGAAGGTCTTCCAATATCTCCATTCTTTTGATTTCAGCCTCGGTCCACTTCACCATTGGAATACCATCAATATGCGTTAGATTCTTCCTAGGTATGGGCTCACATTGCTGCTTTATTGTTGTACAGACTTCCTCTCTACCCGTAAAGGTATTGGCAAAGCTTTTTGAAGAAGTAGGGTTTTTAGAAGGGTTTATATTAGGGTTTGAAGAATTAGGGTTTGGTTGAGATGAAGATGAAGGGGGTAGGTTGGATTGAGGTAGAGGTGGAAATATGATTGAGGAGGTTAGAGGGAGAGGCTGGTCAGTTGCCGACGACGGCTGACCAGTGGCCGGAGTGGCCATGTTACGGCTAGGTTAGGGTTTGTAGTATTAGGGTTTGCATGAACTTTTAGGAGAGAGAAGAGAGTGTTTTTTTTTTTTTGGTTGTTTGATGCAATATAGTTATTCTTTATCATAAGCAAAACAAAAAAGCACTTAGGCTTGAAATTATAGTAGCTTCAGTTGACAAAAAATAATCAGGCAAACATCTTAGTTTTATACAAGTATGCCAGAGGGGGCAGAAGTTTTGTTTACAAAAGAATAAAGTATGCCGTTAGAGGCAAAGTTCTGAACAAGTTTTGAACAAGTATGCTAGAGGGGACAGAAGTTCTGTTTTACAAAACAATAAAGTATGCCGTTAGAGGCATAGTTCTAAACAAGTCTGCCGGAGGAGGCAGAAGTTCAGTTTATACATATATTTTTATTAGTATACAATGCTTATTGAGTAGAATTGTTCAAATCTACTGCTTATATCTGATTTGATTAGTTAATATTTGATTTGCTTAGTCTACAATGCTTTTGAACAAGTTTGTTGTCAAGACTCTATATGTATAAAATCTACCTTATTAGGCAGAGTTTGTTTACCAAGTTATGCCTTAATCCATAATAATAGCATAAACTCTGCCTCAAATACTAAAAAAAATGGAATTTCAAGAACAAAAATAAGATGAAAAAAAACCAGATTAAAAACTGAACAAACTAGAACTTCATTAATAATATGCATCTAATGTCCATGTCCACAAAACATACCAAAAAAAAAAATACCAAATAAAAAAAAAGATAATAACAAAACACAACACCCCCCCCCCCCCAAAAAAAAAAATACTAACTTCATAAGTACCGAACCACCGTCATCAGTACTAAGTTCACGTGTATCCATTCCAAATTGCTCATCGTCAATTTGACCGGTGTGCTGGAATAGCCTCTGGCTAACAAATCATAATTCTCTACGTAGATCATCATTTTCTCTATCGAGAGAGCACCGTAAAGAGCCCTTAAAAAATCTATGACTCTTTTGATATCAGCAATTTCATGAGTAATTTGGAGATTTGCAATATTAGGGTGGTTTTGGTTATGAAAACGGGCATGTTCATGTGCTTTCTCATGGCCACCATAAGCATGTACTATATGTTGATTTTGGTTCATTTTGTATATGAATATATCTGATTTTCAGAATGTAAAGTGTTTTTTTCTCTTCCAAAAGTTGTGTTGCTTTATATAGAGATATAAATTACTCCATTGTAAATTAGAGTAACCGTTGCAGTGATTGAATTTCAATTGGATAAGAATATAGGCAATTTTTCAATTTTTTTTTTAACCAAAAACAGTTACTGCATTTTGAATTGGAGTAATTGTTGCAACTATTGAGAGAATACAAGCAGTTTTTCAGTTTTTCTTCCTTTTTTTTAAAGCCAAAAACAATTACTGCATTTCGAATTGGAAGTAACAGTTGCACCTATTGGAGTTAATTGGAAGAAGAGTCACTTTTTCGTTATCCTTTTTTTTCTTCTTTATGTTTTTTAGCAAAAACAGTTACTCCACTTTTGAAGTATGCCGGAAAGGGAAGAACTTCTGTTTACAAAAGGGAAAAGTAAGCCATTGGAGGCAAACTTCAAGACTTCACATACAAAATTTGTCGAAAAGGGCAGAACTTAAGTTTACAAAAAGAACAACTTAAGTTTACAAAAACATAAACTCTGCCTGATAAGGCATATCATTTAGAGTTTTGAACCTATAGAATTTTGAGCAAAAAATATGCCTTGCATTTTGATTTTTTATCAAATGCATCTCTCTTTATGCAAGAATTTTAACAAAAATGGCACCAAGCTGCATCTACATAGCTTTCAACGGCAAATGGGATGCCACCTACAATTATGTCAATCATGAAACCAAGCTAACACTTGTCAACGATAGTGTAACATTTCAAGAATTCACTCAACAGATATTTGAGGGACATACACAATATACTCAGCACAAAGAGGCCAACATATGGTTTGACACTAGTGAGAAAACATCCAAAGGAATGCACGTAACAAACGACAAGGCTCTTTACACTTGCTTGTACTTGCTCAACAACAACAAGAACTTCGGAACTTCCCGTTTCATAGTAGAGTTCAATACAACTGATGCAGAGCACAACCTATTACAAGAACATCATAACAACTTTGTGCGAATAATAGAAGAGCAAAACATAGAAGAAATTAACAGACAACTCTGCATTGCTTATGAAGAAGACATGTCTGTAGTTGGCTTTAATGACCAACAACACAGCCCTATTGGACAAAATCTTGGGATTCCACATTACCAGAGTGAAATACTAACACCTGAACAACCACAAAGACAACCACCAAACATTGCACAAGTTGTAAACAATGACCAACACCTTTCTCAGCCTCTAACTTCAATGAATATTGTATCACTTACTCCGAGCCCGATAGTTGAAGAAACACAAATACAACCATCCAAACAAAGAAAGACAGTAAAGAGGAAGAGGATACAAAATGAAACAAAATTTTTGACACCTAGTGCATCCATTGATCAAATACAAGTTGGTATTTTATTCAAAGACAAAAATGTTGTGAAGAAGTGCATGAATAACATTGCCATTACACGTCATCAACAGTACAAGGTAGAAAAGTCATGCACACAACGGTATTACATCAGATGTGTTGACTCAAACTGCATTTGGCGTTTTCACAGTTCAAGGTTCATAGGATCAGAACTTTTCAAAGTGGTTAACTTTGAAAAGAGACACAGTTGTTCGATTAATTTCATTACCTCTGACATGAGGAATGCAATATCAGAAGTCATATCGGAGTACATTACAGACCTAGTACGCTATACACTATAAGAGATAACACCCAAATTTATGATTGAAGAAATAAGAAGCAGATATGGGTTGCACATTGGTCACCACAAAGCATGG
The DNA here is from genome assembly GCF_029784015.1 of Lycium ferocissimum. Lineage (NCBI taxonomy): Eukaryota > Viridiplantae > Streptophyta > Magnoliopsida > Solanales > Solanaceae > Lycium > Lycium ferocissimum. Next base: position 31,900,236 of record NC_081347.1, on the reverse strand, counting down.
TGTTCCCTCCAACACGCTTACGATGTCATAAGAGGAAGCCCAGAAAATAACTATAAACTTCTACAGCAGTATCTTCACATGATGAATGAGAGAAAACCTGGCACATTTGTTAACATCAAATGGGGCGATAACTATAAGTTTAAGTATGTTTTTTTCGCTTATGGAACATCCATTGAGGGTTAGAAACACTGCAGACTAGTAATGATGGTGGATGCAATGTTCTTGAAATCAAAATACCGTGGTTTCCTCATGATAGCAGTAGCAAAGGATGGCAACAACAACATATTCCCTCTCGCATTTGGAATTGCAATCTCTGAGAACAACGAATACTACAGGTGGTTCTTCAGCTATGTAAAGAAAGTGTTTGGCACGCGAAAAGACCTATTAATTCTTTCTGACAGCCACTCAGCAATTGCAAATGCAATCAAAGAACTGTATCTAGATACCCAACATGGAATATGCATCTACCACATGGAGAAGAACTTCCAAAAACAAAATCCCATCCGAAGTGATCCTATCACTATTTTACAATGCAGCAACTACCTGCAAACAGGCAGAGTTTCATAGCTATATGTCACAAATACAACAAATTGACCCAAAAGCTGCAAAATCCATAGAAGAAGAACCACCAAAAAGATGGGCACGTTGGTTTCACAGCAACAGGCGTTACAACATGCTCACAACAAATAATGTAGAGACAATGAATTCTGTGTTGAGGAAAGCAAGGGAGCTGCCAATAATGGCATATATTGATTGCATACAAAACAAACTGCAAAATTAGTTTTATCAAAGAAGATTGGATGCAACAGGACTGTCCTATGACCTCACATATCAATGAAAAGATTATGCTTGAAAAGATAAGTAGAGGCTTCACAATGAAAGTAAGTACACCAACAACTTCCCTATCATTTTCTGAACAAGGCATAGTTTAAATTTAACTACACACAAAAGTTATCTTTGGACAAAGGCAGAACTATAACACTATTTTTATACTTAGTTATGCCGGAAGGGGCAAATTTTACATTTCACTACAGTGAAAGTATGCCGGACAAGGCAAAACTTTGAAAAACTCTCACGTAATCTAAAAAAGCACATGTAACAAAACATTCACACTATTATGCCGGAAAATTCATGATAACAACTTTTATGTAAGAAAATTGCCACAAAAATATCACTCACTTATATTACCACTTTCCACAAGTAGAAAACATAACTCCGGTCAAATATGTCGTGAATGATGAAGGATATCAATACAATGTAGACCTGAGGAAAATGAGTTGTGACTATTTGGAGTTCCAAACTGACGAGTTACCAGGCACACATGCCATGGCAGTTATAGATAAAAGAAGCTTGCCTAAATCTATATACAGTTCGGACTAGTTCAAGAAACAAGCCTGACAAGAGACATATAAAGGTGAAATACTATCAGTTGGAAATGAAGACTCATGGATTATTCCACAAAACATCATGGATATGAAAATAACACCACCAGATGTAAAAATCAGGCCTGGAAGAAAACAAAAGAAAAGATATCGTCCAAGAGGAGAATCAACAAAGTACACAAACAAATGTGGTAGATGCAAGTTCTTTGGACACACTAGGGCAACCTGTAACCACAGTTTAGCTCTCAATCCATATGCAAGAAGATACATGAAAAGAAAATTGTCATGATCACATCACACTATTAAAAATGGCTTATAGGATTTTCTATGAATTAAATAAGAAAAGGCTGTTACATGTGTCATTATCTTATGATCTTTGACGCAAAATGCACGCTCTGCCTGAAAAGGCAAAACTTTGGTATAACTAAGACTGAGACCTGAAGAATCTGGAACAGGTTACGCCTTATGACATAGTTATTCTTTCCTCCATTGTTTCTTTTATTCTTTTGTTATATTAAATTGCTATCTTCTTGGTGCTGATAATAAAACACTATATAATAGCAGGAGAAAAAGGACTAAATGAAATCTCCAATACTTCAATTCCATAAACATTGAGGAAAAGAAAAAAAATCATCAACTTTAATTATCCAGTTTTATAATTTGTGCCTCCTGTGGCAGGTATAACAATTTTTGCCTAGAAAGGAAAAACAAAATTGGTATCTCAAAGACTACATCCTGGTAAGTTTAACAAACTTATGCCTTAAGGCATAACAATATTCTGTCCTCTGTTGTTTTCAAGTGTTAAGAAACTAGAACATCTGCTAGAGGAGGCAGAACTTTAGTTTCCAAAAGAACTAAGTATGTCATAAGTGGCAAACTTATGTCCTCTATTATTTATAATTTCTTTTAAATGCTAAAAACAACAAGGATACCAAAAAAATTCATTCATGGAAATATTGAAAAAAAAAGCAACAAATATAAAAAATAAAACTTCACTCATAATAACAAAAAATTATACAATGATGATCCTACAAATAAAACTTCATTCATAATAATAAAAAATTATACAATGATGATCCTACCACTATGAGGAGACCTAATCTATAATTATAATCTCTTGCTTCTTCTTAACAATAAAGCTTAAGCCAGTGCTGCACTCAACAACGCTAAAACAAAGAGTATCTCCTTCCCGCAGTCTATTTGAATCAACAAAGTATTTCCAGCCTTGACAAAGGTACCTATATGCACCAATTCTATAAGTCATATTGTAGGCATGGTGACCATAAAGCAGAATAGCTTCACATTCACAGTCTGAAAGACTGTCCGAGATGTCATTGGGAAGGATCTACAAAAGAAATAAACAAAAAAAATTATTACTAAAATTAAGGACGACTGGAATAAATACCATATTAAAACAAAAAATTTAGATGATAATATTTACATATACAAAATCATCAGTCGGCACATAGGATCTGCTCAACCTTTTTTCAAAATAGACATCAATTTTTATGGAGCAAGAATTATCTAAGACACAGATTGAATGTGAGTGAATGTAAAAAAGGTCTAATTTATAGTGTCAAGTCATAAATACAGTCAAATACATTTAATTTATGTCAATAAAGGTGTTTTTTGGTGTGGCAACTAATCCTAAATAAATGCATTTTGACTAGTCAAAAAAGTTGAAAGTTTGTCTTTGTTGCTAGTTTTGTGTAGTTTGCTGAATTTAAAGTCTGTCGGAATGGGCTGAACTTTTGTTTACAAAAGGACTAAGTATGTCGGAAGGGGCACAACTTAAGTTTACAAAAAAGAACAAAGTAGCAAGAAAATACAAGTGTTAAGAACTACAAGTTCTGCCGGAAGGGGCACAACTTAAGTTTACAAAAAGAACAAAGTAGCGAAAAAATACCAGTGTTAAGAACTACAAGTTCTGCCGGAAGGGGCAGAACTTAGGTTTTCAAGAAAAACAAAGTTTGCCATTAGAGGCAAACTTTCATCTTCATAATCAAAACAAAAATAAAATACAACCGTAAAAAGTCTACCGAGGGGGAAGTAGCTCAGTTGATAAAGAATAAAGTATGCTGTAAGAGACAAACTCTCATTTTAATTAGCAAACACAAAGTTGCACTTTTATAACACAGAAGTTGAGTTTAAAAATTAACTCCAACAATACCAGAAACTCAAAATTGAACTTTTATAACACAAACAAATTATATAATGTAATAACATTTACAAAAACACAGGGGCCAAAAAAAATATAGCATCCATGACAAAGAAGATTTACAAAGCACAAAAAAACACAAAAACAAAATAATTTTCCGCTTTCTTGATACACTTTGTTCTCTTTTTCTTGTCACACATGCACCTCATGTCATTGTGCTCATGATAATCATGTCCTGCTGTGTCAGGTGCATCTCATAACCTTTTTGTATCTTATCATTTACATGAAAACCCAAATTAATTGACCAATCTTTCATGTAGTCCATCTAACCAGCATCTCAATCAACAGGATTTTGACCACTGATCAGCATATCAGCATACTTGATCAAAAAACAATCACACTGTAATTTCTGAAAGTCATAAAAGAAGGTTATTTTAGAACACAGAAAAGTAAAACATAAAAAAAAATCAAGTAAAAACAATGGAAAAAGCTAAAAATATAAGCATGATAAGTACGCGGCTTGCTTTGGACAATCAGCCCAACTATACGTCATTTTACCGAAGTCATTGTATGAGGGCCTGTATAATTTAAAATCAAAGATTTCCAACAACTTAGGGATCATACCACAGTAGTACTCGACATGATTAACCAAACGATCATCAAGATAGCTTAGTGAGTTATAAATTTCCAGTTTGCGCTCGCTCATCAATATGGAAAATAGCAAGTACATAGTGATTAATTGCTTTAGGATCGTCACCACCTGGCGAATTGGGATTAACGCCCTATCGACATTCTCCCATGATATACCACACTTTACTCTTGTCCCATACACCATCTTAATAAACAAAAATACTATAACGACCCGTTTGGTCGTTATAATCTTTTCGGTATTTTTGCTCCTTTCCAAACTTGGTTAGCTCACTTTTGATCAGAGGGGACCCTTGACATGCTTCCCGAGGTGTCTAGAATTGATTCAGGTGATTTTTTGAGAAATTTAGGCTTTAAGCGAAAAATAGTCGACTCAAAGTTGACTTTTGGGTAAACAAACCTTTTTCAAAAATTCATCGATTCTGGGAGGTCCGGATGGTCATTAGAACTTGTGTGTATATCTAGTTTGGTTCCTAATGCACTCGGATGCAGTTTGGGACTTGGATTGGAAAGTTGAAATTGAGGCATCGGGGGTTGACTAGGTCAACGAGACCTCTGTTGGGAATTCAGAGGCCACAAGCGCATTCGTAGTGTATTTTTACGTGAGTCTGTGTATGTGGTTTGTGAGCAGATGGCCTCAGGAATTATTCAGAAATTCTGGTTGAAGTGTGAAACTTGGTGAATTTTCTGGTGTCTAGTGCCCGCTTTGGCGGCACCAGCACCACGGGAGCGGTACCACTGAAGCGGTTACCCTGCAGCTAGAGCGGTCCTTATCATTTAGGCATGACCACTGTAGCAATCATGGCACCGCTGGAACGGCCTTGGCGTCGCAGAAGCGGGTGACGGGCAGTGAGTTCATTAAATGAAGTGTTAAAAGCCCTTAGTCTATCATTTAATACTATTCCAAAATTTGAGCTCTTGGGAACTATTCTTGGGGATTATTGGTGAAGATTTTTGGTGGTAAATTCTCCTAACCCTCTTGCTATTTCATTGTTCCTAATCATCTTAGAATTCCTCTTTCCTTGTTAGTCCCTTAGTAATGGAAGATTAAAAGTGAGTTTTGATGGATCTTCTATCTAGGTTTATTAATGATGAAATTGAGCGAGTTTATGCTAGATTATGATGTATCTAAGGTTGTTAATCATATATCTCCCATTATTAGTATTGAATTCTTGAATCTAAGAGTTAGGATTTGTACCCAAATTGGGGATTTTACTTGAAATTCGAAATTAGGTGAATTCTTGAGTTAATTTAGCAATTAGTTATTGGATTTTGATCACCTGGTGCTTAATTTGATATTTTACTCCTGAATTTCCTGTTTTGACCTTATGGGCCCAGTTTTCCCAAATTCTAGGGTTGATTTTGACCTAAATTGAATTATAGCAATATAGGTATCGATCTTCATGATTTCTAATCTAGATTTCGAGTATGGCTAAACTTTCTTGATCTTGAGGCTCAGTGAAAGGGGAAAGCAAAGGAGTGATTGTTGGTGTTTTGTTGTTCGGCCATCCAGGTAGGTTATGGCTTACCCTTGGTAAGACTTCGTGTAGCGAAGTATATATTTAGATTATATAGTCGGAGAAAGCATGTAAACCTTCAGGTATGAAGTTGGGTTGGATATTATATTAGGTTGGGCCCTGTTGTGTGATTGGGGCTAGCCACCCTGTTATGTTGTGATTGAGTTGTCCTATTGTTGTGGGCTTGATACCGCATAGCGATAGTGGATATTGGAGACTATTGATATATCTTGCTCATGATATTGTGGTGCCCCACTTGTTGGCATTTGATTTTGAGGATAGCATTCTATATGACTTGTGTAACCTTTCATCATATTGTTAGCGTACCCATATGTGGTACTTGTGATACTGATATGATTATTCATGTTGGCTCATACATCGCACGCATTCACATCTCTCATGATATATTTTTGATACATTGTTGATACTTAATAAAGCACTGTGATGAGTTGAGCTCAGTTTGCATGAGAGTGATGTGAGTAGTCTGATATCCGATGGTTGTCCTGGAATCATGGATTATGTGCGAGTGATGTGAGTAGTCTGATGTCCGATGGTTGTCCCGAAATCGTGGATTGTGTGATGTGAGAGTCTGATGTCCAATGATTGTCCCGAAATCGTGGATGAGTGAGTACATGGACTTCGCGGGTCCCCCATGAGTTCTGCCACCGGGACATCGATACTTCCTTTTGGATTACATGTGTACACTGCATTGCATTGCATTGGCATTCTTACATCATTGCATTGCATTGCATTGCATCTTGGATTATATCGTGATGATCCGGTGTTTTACTTGTGTTGTTGATTTCAGATTGGATATATATTGAGACTTGGCATATTTAGGTTTAGATGCTTCAATACAGGTGATGACGGATACTTGTTTCTGATTGTGTTTGAATTATACTTATAGATTTATCTGCCTATCCTGCTTTATTGTCTGAATTATGTTAGGTATACTTAGTCGGCCGATGATACCTACCAGTACTGTGATTTTGTACTGACCTGCACTTGTTGCATTCTTTTGTGAATGCGAAGTTTCAGGTTGGGTCGCCCCTTCCGTCTCCTGTGGCTGATAGTCACTATCAGTACAGTTTTGAGTTTTCAAGGTGAGCACGACACGTCTGCTGCCTTAAAGACTCCTCTTATCCTGAAAGACTCCTCTTATTATGTTTTACTTTTCCATTCTGAGACATAGACAGATTTGATGTATTATTATATCCCAGACTTGTATATGTTGGTTTAGATACTCTTGTATGGATTAGACCAGACCCTGGGTGTATTTCTTATTTTCGCATTTTTTTCTATATTATTTTCGTAAGACCTACGTGAATTACTCTCTTCCGCTTAATTGATTATTTATTTATACCTTTACTATCATTGGATTGAGGGTTCGCTTATCGAGGTGGAAAAGGTAAGTGCCCACACGACTTAACCAAAATGGGTCGTGACAAGTTGGTATCAGAGCCCCAGGTTACCCCATCTATAATACAAGAGCGTGTCTAGTAGAGTCTCGTGGATCGGTACGATGAGCTCCGTACTTATCTGCGAGATGCTATAGGACATTTAGGAAATCTCACTTTCTTTCATTCTTTCGTGCTACTTTATTCTAATTGGTATCTGAAAAAATTAAATTGGTATCTGACTCTTATCTATTCTCTCACAGATGGTGCAGACTCGAGCTACTGTAGCTCGAGGTCAGGCTCTAGAGCCTACAGCTGCGCCTGGCACCAAAGGGCGAGCGACAACCAGAGGGCGCGGTAGAGCCATAGGCCGCGGAGCTGCCCCAGCTAGGGGCAGGGCTCCTACGGTAGGACAGCGGCGCGATAAATCTCCGCCTCCAAAGCCTATGTATCAGCATGATAGAGATCAGGCCAGAGAGGATGGTGTGGCTCCAGCAGGGACACAGCCCGAGGTTACTTCTGATCAGGCTATATAGGATACTATGGCTAGAGTCTTACTTCATTTAGATGCCCGGTGGCTCCGGCGGGTATTTACGCTTTCACGGTGGAGGTTCGCGAGACCGAGTTGGGGCGCGGACCCCGAGCAGAGGGGCCTACCCGGTAGCAACCCCACTGCAACTATGGCTCCCTGTATTGATGTGATACCTACTCCTGGTGATGATCTTATGCCCATAGAGGGTGCTATTATGACTGCGTCTTATAAGGACCTTGTTGGGAGGTTCAGGAAGTTAGAGCCGCTGAGGTTTTCGGGTACTTCTTCTGAGGACGCATATGAGTTAATCCTGGATGTGCATAAGTTCTTTTGCATAGGATGGGGATTGTAGAAACCCATGGAGTTGACTATGTGTCCTACTAGTTTCGCGGCGATGCGAAGACTTAGGGGATGTATTTTGTTGCTTACAGACCTGAGGGTTCCCCTCCCCTGCCTTGGATTCAGTTCTACCGGGCTTTCATTGAGAAGTATATGCCCCGGTCTTTGAGAGAGACGCGTTGGGAGGAGTTTCCACATCTTCAGTAGAGGGCTATGTCGGTGGAGGCCTATGTGACCCGCTATCTGTATCTGGCCTATTATTCCACTCCTTTGATCTCTACTGACGCTGACAGGATCAGGCACTTTATCGGTGGGGTAGTCGGTTCTCTTCAGATTCCTTACCTTCAGATGGGGATTATAGGGGCTTCCTTCTAGTCTATCGTTGAGCATCCTTCTTTGGTTGAGGGCGCTAAGGCCCGTGCTTTTGGTGGTGGTGACAAGAGACCGCGTCAGGCTGGGAGTTATGGTGGTTCTAGTTTGAGGGGCGCCGGTCAGCCGTCTAGGCCGTATTAGCCATATTCCGGCCACCCTGTGCATTCAGCTTTACAGGCTTCCCTCAGTAAGCCACCCAGACAGAGAGCTCGTGAGAGTTCGTTTTCTCGACTAGTAGACAGGGTTGTTTCATCTGGGTCCTCTGCTTCAGTTTATCAGCCTCCGACTTTATTAACCTATTATGCTTATGGAGAGGTTGGGTATGTTGCTAAGAGATGTCCCCGACCTAGTCGGGATTATCAGCTACTAAGGACTCCGACATATCTGGTGGTCGAGGTGGTGCTTCTCAGAGGGGCGATACTCAGTCAGGCCACAATGGTTCTTATGGTTATCCCAGGCAGTTAACGGTGGGTCCCAGAGTGCGAGAGGGGGATCTCAGATAGGACGTGGTGGGGCCCATTGTTACTCATATCCGGGTAGGCTCGAGGCCGAGACCTCAGATGCTATGATTTCATGTACTATTTATGTCCGTCATAGAGCAGCATTTATATTGTTTGATCCTAGATCCACTTATTCGTATGTGTCTGCATATCATGCCGTTAGTTGGGATTTGCCTTGTGCTAGCATAGATATACCTGTTCATGTGTCTACTCCGATTGGAGATTCTGTTGTTGTGGATCGAGTTTATCGGTCATGTTTGGTTACTTTTATGGGGTATGACACTTGGATAGATTTGATGATTCTTGATATGGTGGACTTTGATATTATCTTGGGTATGTCCTGGCTTTCTCCTTATCATGCGATCTTAGACTGTCATGCCAAGACAGTTACCTTAGCCATGCCGGGCATTCCTAGGCTTGAGTGGAGGGGTACTCCTAGTCCCTCTCCGAAGAAGATCCTTCCTTCCTGACAAAGTTAGTAAATAAGGGGTGTTTAGCCTATCTAGCGCATGTGCGTGACACGACTGTTGCATCTCCACCCCTTAAATCCATTCCTATTATGAGCGAGTTCGCGGAGGCATTTTCGTCGGATCTGCCGAGTATGCCACCCGATCACGACATTGATTTTTGCATTGACTTGGATTCGCGCACTCGCCCTATTTCTATTCTGCCATATCATATGGCACCTTCCGAGTTGAGAGACCTTAAGGAGCAGTTACAGGATTTATTAAGCAAGGGGTTCATTTGACCGAGTGTCTCCCCTTGGGGTGTTCTTGTGTTATTTGTGAAGAAGAAAGATGGGATCATGAGGATGTGCATTGATTGTCGCCAACTTAACAAGGTTACTATTCAGAGCAAGTGCTCTATGCCTCGTATTGATGATCTATTTGACCAGCTTCAAGGTGCCTCAGTGTTTTCAAAGATTGAATTGTATTTAGGCTACCACCAGTCGAGGATTAGGGCGGAGGATATTTCGAAGACAGCCTTTCGGACTAGGTATGACCACTATGAGTTTCTAGTGATGTCTTTTGGGCTTACCAATGCCTTGGCTGTATTTATGACTTTGATTAATGGCATCTTTAGGCCATTACTTGATTCCTTCATGATTATGTTTATTGATGATATCTTGGTGTATTCCAAGAGTAGAGAGGAGCATGAGAGTCATCTTCGTACTGTTCTTGGGTTGTTGAAGAAGCATAGCCTGTTTGCTAAGTTTTCTAAGTGTGAGTTCTGGTTAGAGTCTGTGGTATTCTTGGGCCACGTAGTGTCTAAGGATGGGATTATGGTTGACCCACAAATCATTGAGGTTGTGAGGTGTTGGTCGAGGCCCACTACTGTTATTGAGGTTCGTAGTTTTGTGGGTTTAGCCAGCTATTACCGTCGTTTTGTGAAGGGTTTTGCTGCTATTGCTTCATCTTTGACCAGATTGACTCAGAAGATATTCCCTTCCAGTGGTCAGATGATTGTGAGGAGAGCTTTCAAAAGCTCAAGCTTCTTTTGACTTCAGCCTCGATCTTAGCATTACCCCTGGAGGATAAGGATTTCGCGGTCTATTGTGATGCCTCCCGTATGGGTTTGGGTGTTGTGTTGATGCATGAGGGTAGAGTGATAGCTTATGCTTCCCATCAATTGAAGATTCATGAGAAGAATTACCCACCCATGATTTGGAGTTGTTGGTCGCGGTCATTGCTTTGAAGATTTGGAGGCATTATTTTTATGGTGTCCATTGTGAGGTTTTCACCGATCACCGTAGTCTTCAGTATGTGTTTACCCAGAGAGATCTTAATTCCAGGCAGAGCCGATGAATGGAGCTCCCGAAGGAATATGGCATCTCTATTCTTTATCATCCCGAAAAATCCAATTTGGTGGCTGATGCCTTGAGTCGCAAGGCAGTGAGTATGGGGAGTTTAGCTTGTTTGATTGTTTCCGAGCGTCGGTTGGCCATGGAGGTTAGAACTATGGCCATCATTTTTGTTTGCCTTGATATTTCAGCCCTAGGCAGGATTTTGGCTTGTGTAGAGGCAAGGTCATCCTTATTGGACAAGATCAGGGCTCATCAGTTTGAGGATGCTCAGTTGAGCAAGATCCGAGATAGAGTTTTAAGGTTTGAGGCCAAGAAGGCCGTGATTGATTCTGAGACATTTTGAGGATTAAGGGACGCATGTGCATTCCTTATGTTGGAGATTTGATTCAGTTGATCTTATCATGAGGCTCATAGCTCTCGCTATTCCATTCATTTGGGGCAACTAAGATGTACCGTGATTTGAGACAGCATTATTGGTAGCGTCGGATGAAGAGAGATATAGTTGATTTCGTGGCTAATTGTGGAAATTATCAGCAGGTAAAGCATGAGCACCAACGACCCTGCGGTGTACTTCAGAGGATGCCAATTCCCTAGTGGAAGTAGGAGAGGATTGCCATGGATTTTTTGATGGGTCTTCCGAAGACCCTAGGCAAGTTTGATTCTATTTGGGTGATAGTTGATCGGTTGACTAAGTCCGCTCACTTTGTTCCGGTTCAGATTTCTTATACCGCGGAGAAGTTAGCCAAGTTATACATTCGGGATATTATGAGATTGCATGGGGTCACTATTTCTGTTTTATTTGATCGGGGTACTATCTTCACTTCCCGATTCTGGAGGGCTTTTCATAAGGAGCTGGGTACCCGATTGGATCCCAGTACAACTTTTCATCCCCAAACTGTCACGACCCAATTTGATCGCCTAAGTCGTGCGGGCACTTACCTTCCCACCTCGGTAAGTGAACCCTCAACCCAACAAGGAATAAATACATAAATTAATGAACTAAGCAACGAAATGGAATAAATACATAAGTCTCACGATATATATATATATATATATATATATATATATATATATATATATATATATATATAGTAGAATAGTGCGGAATAATAGCAATACCCCCAGGAATTCCGATCGAATAATACAAAAGCATCTAAGGAAGGAGAAATAATATAATCCGGAATACTAATACATAAGTGTCTACGTCTCTGCATAAAATAGGACATAAAGATAGGAAGTCTTCAAAGCGGCGGACGGACCATGCTCACCCTGAAAACTCGAGAATAGAGGCAAGCGACTATCAACCACGCGTCACAGAAGTGGATCAGACGTATACTCTGCATTCATAAAAGAATGCAGCAAGTATAGGTCAGTACAAACAACAGTACTGGTGGGCATCATCGGCCAACTAAGCATAGTTAACACAATTCAGATAATAAAGCAGATAAGCAAATAAACCAACAAGTACATGACAATACAATTAATTCCAAATGTCCGTCATCACCTACGTAAAGCATCAAATCCCAAAATGTGCCAAATCTGTATATATCTGATCCAATCCACATCACAATACAACACCAAACATATCAATCAAGTCATAAGGCAATATAAAGAAATGATGGTATGAATGCAATGCAATGCCATGCAAATGAGGTATACACATGTACTCCGGATGAAAATATCGACATCTCGGTAGCACAACCCAGCGTGACTCGCGAAGTCTAAGTGCCACCCGTCTCGGATCTTTGCCCAATAGACAGACGGGACAGCGGATCTTTTCCCATGGGGGTTCTCATCAGCACTATCCTGGGGGACCCACAGAGTCCATGCACTAACAATGATTCTGGAAATAACATCAGATATCGGCCATGCAATCCACGATTTCGGGATGAACATCGGACATCGGACTCTCACGTCACTCAAGTAAAAGAGTTCTCTCAAATATCAATTTCACTCAATCAATGATTCCTGGATGAACATCGAACATCGGACTCTCACGTCACTCAAGTAAAACTGAGCCCAGCTCATCAAGTGTTTCATCAGTGTCATCAATGCCACAACGATGTATCATGAAAATGAGAGTGCGTGCAATGCATGAATCACATCAATAATCATGCTCAATAGCACAAGTACCAACAATGGGTGCGCCAACAATATATCCGAATCATAAATACCGATAGTGGGTATGCCCATAATATAACCGAATCACAAGTATTAATAGTGGGTATGCCAACAATATTCGAGTACAAATACCAACAATGGGTATGCCAACTATATCATAATCAAGATGATAAAACAGAATCAACATCTACCAACGGCTCATGACATCAAGCCGGCACAATAGAGCAATCAAATCACACATAACGGGGTCGTTAGCCCCAAACACGCAACAAGGCCCAACCTAAGGCAATATCCAACCCGACTTCATACCCGAAAGTTCACATGTTGTCTCCAATAATATAATCTAAATATGCGCTTCACTATACGAAGTCTCACCAATGGTAAGCTATAACCTACCTGGATGGCCGAACCGCAGCACCAACAGCTCACTCCTTTGCCTTGCCTTTATGCTGAACCTCAGAACCAAAATAGTCTAAGCATAATCGAATTCTAGATTAGAAATCATGACGAATGATACTAATATTGCTACTATTCAAATTAGGTCAATTCTAGCCCTAGAAATTGGATAAACGGGCCCACAATGGCAAAACGGGAAATTCGGAAGCAAAATGCCAAATTAAGTACTAGGTGATCATAACCCAACCACTAATTGCTGATTTAACTCAAAGATTAGTCTAATTTCTGATTTTGAGCAAAACCCCCAAATTGGGTATAAACCCTAACTCTTTGATTCCGAAATTCAACGCTAAAAGTGGAAGATATATGATTAATAAGCTTAGATTAGTCAAAATCTAATATAAACATCATCAATTTCCTCATACATGAGCCTAAGGAAAAGTTCATCAAAACCCTCCTTCAAATTCCATCACTAAGGGACTGTTAAAGGGAAAGGGAAAATCTGAGATAATTGTGATTAAGTAAGAGTAAAGGATTAGGTAAGATTTACCTCCAAGAATGTCTCCAAAATATCTCCAAGAACTGTACCCCAAAGCTCTAATTTCGAAATGGGAAATAATGAGGGCCTAAGGCTTTATTTAAATCACACTTAATGAAATTACTCCGACCGTCACGGCCCACGATATACACGCCGTCGCATCGCCGTGGCAAAGATGGCCAAAGACAATACACATGGCCGTGACAACCAACACACCGCAACGTGCCGCCTATCGGGCACCCGAAGTACCGAATCCCCATTTTTTCTAAGTCTTCAATCAAAATCCCGGGTCATTCCCGAGGCCATCTGCTCACAAACCATACACATAGACCCACACAAAAATACACTACGAATGCTCTCGTGGCCTCAAAATTTTCAACGGAGGCCTCGTTGACCGAGTCAACCCCCGATGCCTTAATTCTAATTTCCCAACTGAAGTCCAAAAATGCATTCAAGTGCATTAGGAACCGAACCAATTACACCCACAAGTTTTAAATAACCATCCGGACCTCTTGGAATTGACTAAATTTCGAAAAAGGTTCGTTTACCCAAAAGTCAACTTTGGGTCAACTATTCTTCACTTTAAGCCTATATTTCACAAAAGTTACCCGAATCCGATCTAGACATCTAGGGAAGTGTGCCAATGGTCCCCTTGGGTCAAAAGTGAACTAATCAATGCTTAGGAATGGGCAAAAATGACGAAAAGACTATAACGACCAAACGGGTCATTACACAAACTGATGGCCAGTCTGAGCGGACCATTTAGGTGCTCAAGGACATGTTGAGAGCATGTGTTATTGATTTTGGTGGTCATTGGGATTAGTACATATCATTGGTAGAGTTTGCGTACAACAATAGTTATCATTCGAGTATTGGCATGGCGCCTTTTGAGGCTTTATATGGTAGGAGGTGTAGATCTCCTGTTAGCTAGTGTGAAGGGTTCGAGGTTCAACCTTGGGGTACGAATCTGTTAAGAGAGTCTCTTGATAGGGTGAGATTTATTCAGGCCAAGCTTTTGACAGCTCAGAGTCGACAGAAGATGTATGCGGACCAAAAGGTCCGAGAATTAGAGTTTGTTGTTGGTAACCAGGTTCTATTGAAGGTTTCAACCATGAAAGGTGTTATGAGGTTCGGGAAGAGGGGCAAGTTGAGCCCAAGGTATATTGGCCCATTTGAGATTTTTGACTGTGTGGGCAATGTAGCTTATGAGTTGGCATTGTCGCCAGGCTTAGTGGGAGTTCATCCGGTGTTTCAAGTTTCGATCTTTGAAAAGTACCATGCTGACGGTACATACATTATTCGTTGGGATTTGATATTACTTGATGAGAATTTGACCTATGAGAAAGATCCTATTGCTATATTAGATAGGTAGGTTCGGAAGTTGAGGCCGAAGGAGATTGTTTCTGTGAAGGTGCAATGGAAGCATCGTCCTGTTGAGGAGGCTACTTGGGAGAATGACTCCGACATGGGTAGCCGATATCCCCAGTTGTTCACTGATTCAGGTATTTTCCTATTCTTTTCCTTTCTTCGCTCGAGGACGAGCGATGGTTTAATTGGTATCTGATGTAACGACCCGTTTGGTCAATAGTCTCTCCAACTTTTTCGCCCCTTTTCAAGCTTGGTTAGCTCACTTTTGATCCGAGGGAACTGTTGACACGCTTCTTGAGGTGTCCAGATTTGATTCGGGTCACTTTTTGTGAAATATGGGCTTTAAGTGAAAAAGAGTTGACTCAAAATTGACTTTTGAGTAAACGGGCCTTTTTTGAAAATTTGTCGATTCCGAGAGGTTCGGATGGTCATTTAAAATTTATGTGTATATCTAGTTCAGTTCCCAATTCACTCGGATGCATTTTGGGACTTGGGTTGGGAAGTTGGAATTGAGGTATCGGGGGTTGACTAGGTCAGCGAGACCTTCGTTGGGAATTCTGAGGCCACAAGCGCATTCATAGCGTGTGTTTAATGTAAGTCTGTGTATGTGGTTTGTAAGCAAATGGCCTTAGGAATTAGTCAAAAATTCTGGTTGAAGTGTGAAACTTAGAGAATTTCTCTCGTCGTTCGGTGTCATTTTGGCGCGCTTACACTGCCGGAAGACAAAATGACCGCTGAAAGCGGCTTGACCACATTGCCGCCGGGAGCCGGTCCTTGCCATTTGGGCATGCCCGCTGTAGCGGTCATGGCACCACTGGAGCTGCCTTAGTGTCGCGGAAGCGGGTGGCGGGCAGTGAGTTTATTAAGTGAAGTGTTAAAAACCCTTAGTCTATCATTTAATACTATTCCGAAATTTGAGCTCTTGAGAACTATTCTTGGGGATTATTGGTCACAATTCTTGGTGGTAAGTTCTCCTAACCCTCTTGCTATTTCATTGTTCCTAATCATCTTAGAATTCCTCTTTCCTTGTTAGTCCCTTAGTAATGGAAGGTTAAAAGTGGGTTTTGATAGATTTTCTACCTATGCTTATTAATGATGAAATTGAGTGGGTTTATGCTAGACTATGATGTATCTAAGGTTGTTAATCATATATCTCCTATTATTAGTGTTGAATTCTTGAATCTAAGAGTTAGAGTTTGTACCCTAACTGGGGTTTTACTTGAAATTCGAATTTTGGCGAATCCTTGAGTTAATTTAGCAATTAGTTATTGGATTTTGATCACCTAGTGCTTAATTTGATATTTTACTCCTGAATTTCCCATTTTGACCTTGTGGGCCCCATTTCCCCAAATTCTAGGGTTGGTTTTGACATAAATTGAATTATAGCAATTAGGTATCGATCTTCATAGTTTCTAATCTAGATTTCAAATATGGCTAGACTTTCTTGATCTTGAGGCTCAGCGAAAGGGGAAAGCGAAAGAGTGATTGTTGGTGTTTTGTTGTTCGGCCATCCAGGTAGGTTATGGCTTACCCTTGGTAAGACTTATTTTAGCGAAGCATAGATTTAGATTATATATTCAGAGAAAGCATGTAAACCTTCGAGTATAAAGTTGGGTTGGATATTCTATTAGATTAGGCCCTGTTATGTGATTGGGGTTAGCCACCCCGTTATGTTGTGATTGAGTTGTCCTATTGTTGTGGGCTAGATACCGCATAGCGATAGTGGATATTGGAGACTATTGATATATCTTGTTCATGATATAGTGTTGCCCCACTTGTTGGCATTTGATTTTGAGGATATTATTCTATATGACTTGTGTAACCTTTTATCATATTGTTGGCATACCCATGTGTGGTACTTGTGATATTGATATGATTATTCATGTTGACTCATACATCGCACACATTTACATCTCTCATGATATATTGTTGATACTTGATGAAGCACTGTGATGAGTTGAGCTTAGTTTGCATGAGAGTGATATGAGTAGTCTAATATCCGATGGTTGTCCCGGAATCAAGGATTGTGTGCGAATGATGTGAGTAGTTTGATGTCCGATGGTTGTCCCGAAATCGTGGATTGTGTGATGTGAGAGTCTGATGTCCTATGATTATCCCGAAATCGTGGATGAGTGAGTACATGGACTTCGCGGGTCCCCCATGGTTTCTGCCACCGGGACATCGGTACTTCCTTCCGGATTACATGTGTACACTGCATTGCATTGCATTGTCATTCTTACATCATTGCATTGCATTGCATCTTGGATTATATCGTGATTATCCGGTGTTTTACTTGTGTTGTTGATTTCGGATTGGATATATATTGAGACTTGGCATATTTGGGTTTAGATGCTTCAACCTAGGTGATGATGGATACTTGTTTCTGATTGTGTTTGACTTATACTTGTTGATTTATCTGCCTATCCTGCTTTATTGTCGAATTATGTTAGCTATACTTAGTCGCCGATGATACCTACCGCATCGTGGTTTTGTACTAACACATTGCATTCTTTTATGAATGCAGAGTTTCAGGTGGGGTCTGCTTCCGTCTCCCGTGGCTGATAGTCGCTATCAGTATAGTTTTGAGTTTCCAGGGTGAGCACGAGACGTCCGCTGCTTTGAAGACTCCTCTTATTATGTCTTACTTTTCCTTTCTGAGACATAGACAGATTTGATGTATTATTATATTCCAGACTTGTATAATTTGGTTTAGATGCTCTTGTATGGATTACGCCAGACCCTGGATGTATTTCTTATTTTGGCATTTTCTTCTATATTATTATCTTAAGACTTACGTGAACTACTCCCTTCTGCTTAATTAATTATTTATTTATGCCTTTACTATCATTGGGTTGAGGGTTCGTTTATCGAGGTGAGAATGGTAAGTGCCCGCACGACTTAACCAAAATGGTTCGTGACATATACATCATCAGTACTTCCACTACCAAGCCAATTGGTAATCACCCTTTTCCTTCATGTATCTCTCCATTCCGATTGCATGAGCTGATCAAACATGACATCTACGGTTGAGTACTTAATAGCATTAGAGGATGGTGGGTGATAGATCATCTTCTTCCGCAAATAGTATAGCATCACATTTATTTGCTGTGTTAAGCAAAAAAAAAAAATACAAAGCGATTTAGGGGTAAAGAAAAAAAAAAGAAGCAATAACTAACAGAAAAATAAGAAAAGAAAAAGAAAAAAACAATCACTCACCTCATCCATAAGCACAAAGACATCATGGTATAGCTCCAGAAAAAACTTCCTATTTTGGGCTCAAAATCACCTAACTTAAATTCTTCATGAGTTGGTCCAGCCTTGGAGGATAGAATTCTTCGTCGGCTTTCCTGATTAAAAAAAAAAGGGAATAAAAATTACAAAAATACAGATATTGTACTTAAAGACTTAAAAAAAAAACATAAACTCAAACTGTGCTGGAAAACGCAAGAAACCACGCACACAACTAAAAACTTACCCAGTGGGACAAAATTTACTTGGTGGAAGATTTTCAGGATTGATAAATTTTCTCCAATAGGCCAGCACAATTTTGTTTTTCGAGTAATGGAATGGGCACATCCTTTCGTACTCTTCACTCCAGTCACTTTCATCCTTCCGTGAACCCAAAGGAAGATCATTATGAAGAGAATATATCATCCAGTCGGGTGCCGGGGTATCGCCCTACTGCCTTCCTTTTCCTCTGGCCCCTTGTCTTCAATGAAGATAACTCTTCCCCCACTTGTTCAGCTGGTTCTTGAACAACTGGAGGGGTTTGAATAACAGAACTCCTTTTCACAGCAGAAGAAGCGACATTCGCAATATCTTCAAAGGACACATAACGATGCTTGTCCTGCATTCCTTGAGAGTTATCACCCCTTTCATCATAATTAGCAGACTCCCTCGGAACTGGGTGTGCATCGGCGGGTTCACTCCTCAATGGCACAACCTTTCCTATAGGCTCGGGCATAACACCAGTACAAGTAACAATCGTGCGTTCATTACCCTCATTAGACACTTGAGTATGAAATTTAGTCGTGGCAAAACTAGCCCAAACCCATTTGACCCGCCCAAGCTATAATGGGTTTGGACTAGAGTGATTTTGAAGATGGACTGATTTGGGCTTAGCCCAAGTTGACCAATCACAAATTATCAACGCAAAGTGACCCATCAAATGAGCCCAAACTGACCCATCAACTGCCTTTCTTCAAAAGTATAAAGCTACAAAACATGATTAATTTTTTTTAATCATTATTTTTTTAAAATCTTTTTATATATGTTTTTAAGAATGATTTTCTGATAATTTTATTTTTTATATTTATTTTTTATTTTTCATTTCTCTATTTCCAAAAAATATTCAGATTTGATTTTCAAAAGTAGTTTATTTGGAAAAGCATGAGCGAGAGAATATTTGCAATTAAAATGAGTAAGAGAATATTTGCAATCAAAGAATATCAATACTTTTAGTTTCTCAAAATGTTTCAAAAGTCGGTTAAGGTGGGCGGGTTGGGTTATGACCCATCATTTAGCCCATCTTGAGCCATCCCATTTTAGCCCAAGCAAGCTTTGGGCAGGGTTGGGCATTGACCCATCTATTGATTCAGTCCATCTTGACCCGCCCAACTTTAGCCCAAACGACCCATTTGCCACATCTAATGAAATTCTACTAGTCCATATCCACCTGTTGCATGCTCAAGATTTTCGGGCATATCTCCTTTAAGTGGAGATACAGTGGATTCATCATGATTGACATTAGCATGCTGTTCATCATCCATGTCACGACCCTAATTACCGATCGTGCAGGCACCTACTTTATTATCACTAGTAGGCGAACCCTTACCCGTTAACCCTTTGATCACAAGCTAATTTCAACTTCTTTAATCATTTATTAACAGTCAATAGATAAGTGAATGAATGAATAAATAAAACAAGTCAAAAATTAATAGATAATATGCGGAAGTCTTAACTATTACAACCCCAAGATCTGAAAGTCATTGTACAAGGACTCTAACTAACAATGTCTAAAGAATGAAGTTGTTACACCCCGAAAATTTTCGTTAACGTACAGTGACTAGACTAACGAAGGGCACGACGTATACGATGTTTTGATAAGTAAGAAATAACATTTGATGATTCTAAATGGGATTTCAAAGACATTCGAAGTAAGAGAAGAAAGTTTGCTAAGAAAGACAAGGTATACGTTATGTATCGGAAGAGATTTATGAGTAATAAGATAATAATGATTTAATAGTGCCTTGGAGAAGAGTCGTAACGTCCTTAGCTTGTTAATGAGGTGTTAAACAAGTGTTAAGAAGGTTCCATAAGGATTGGAGATCAAACGAAGTGACGAGAACAAGATCAGAGAAAAGATAGGTTATACGGACGATTATACGGTCCGTATAATGTTATACGGTAGCAGCTATATGGTCCGCGCGGAATCGTCGAGTGAAGGTCCCTCACGATGGGATTATACGGTCACTTATACGGACCGTATAAAATTATACGGATCGTATAATGTGCCGTATAATGGTCCTGAAGAATCGAGATGATGATGAGGTGATTTCACGGTCACTTATACAGACCGTATAAGTGTCCGTATATTTTCCCAGCGGGTCAGATTTTAAGTTATTAAAAGGGGACCCAAGCTCATTATTTTCATTTCCCATCTTCTTATTTCCTCTCCACAACTCAAGAATCCTCTAGAACTCTCTCCACTCTGCATCCACAAGAACCCAAGAGAAATTGATGATCAACTTCATCAAACCAACAAAATCAAGTGTATGAGACACATTAAAGTTCATCCAAGCCAAGAAATTTCAATGGAGGTGAACTAGGGTTTTGGTGCAAGAAAAGTATTTCCACTCAAGGCCTATTCCTACACTATCTAAGGTAAGTTTTATGGTATTTTCATGTTGTTTAAGGTATTGAGAAGTTGAAACACTTGGATTGTAGAAGGAAATAGGAAGTGGGTCATGAATGTAAAAATAGTGACATTTTGAGAAGTAGTTTGGATTGAGTCATGACTATTGATATGTTGTGATTGTAAGTATGTTATGAATGACATTTAGAACATGGGATAAGTATTATATGTGAGAAAATGCAATAATGAACTATGACCATGATTATGGAGGAATTGAAGTGAAATTATGAAATGTGGATAATGTGGATGAATGATGATTGTTGCCTATAATATTTTGAATGTTGTTATGGATATTTGGGAGTTGATATGTAGCGTGAGGAAAGTTATATAAACAAAGGAAATGCTGCCCAATTTTCTCTAGCTTTAGTAAGCACGTTCCTATAATCGATTAGCTAATGTTAATACGAATTCTCTTGAAGGTAGAAACGTGGGCATTGAAGGAGAACGAGCAAGTGACAGAATAGTTAAATGAAAAAGGTATGTGAGGCTAGTCCTTTCTTTCTAAGGCATGAATCTCATGGCATGATTTTCCCTCCTTCTCCATGAATTTCCTACATTCCAAAAACTAAGAGTCTATGTTCATGAATAGCCATATGAGATAAGAGATACATTATGAGCACGATAATGATGATGATGAGCTTAAGTCTAAAGATTCTAGAGTTCATGATATGATGTTGATTATTGTATACACTCACCTTATATGCTAGTTCCTTCAAGGTGAGAGGAATGCTTATGAATGCTCCATAATGGAATCGGGGGTTTACGACCTTATGTCACCCCGATAAAGAGTAGTTGTCTTTGAGTTTCTATGCATGCATTATGATGAGTATATGATGATGATATTACACCGCGTCTATATGGCTGGGCAGACACCGCGAAGGCGGGCAGCGTATACACCATGTCTAGATGGCACGGGCAGACACCACTAGTGGGCGGCATGAGATGGTACCCCGGACGCGGGAGGCACTGGGCCGCGGGCAATGATTATTACACCGTACTATATGTGGTCGGGCGGCTTATACATATATGCATACATGATATGGTGATGATTATGAAGTAAGCCGGCATGCATTATTTCTTTTATAATTATTGATCGATTCTGAGTTGCTCCTTATTTGATGCTCCCTTATTTCATTGACGTATTACTATAGTTTATGCCTTACATACTCAGTACAACGCTCGTACTGACGTCCGTTTTCTTTAGACGCTGTGTTCATGCCCACAGGTAGACAGGGAGGTGATCCAGACTCGTAGCAGCTATTACCTGACTTGAGAGCACTCCATTGTCCCGGAGGTGCCATTGATTATTCTTTTGTGTATATATATGTTTTGGGCAAGACGAGGTCCTGTCCCGTCCATATGTCTAGTACTTTAGTAGAGGCTCATAGATACGCATGTGTGGGTAGTATGGTCTCACGATGTACTTATTGTATATATTATTTTGATAGCCGACAGGCTTATGTATATAAAGGTAATTAAGCTTTAAAAGTGAAAAGTGGTTTTCCTATGATTTGAGTATAAGACTAATGAATGAACGCTTGATGTGTACGACGGGTAATGGTATGAGTGGTGCTCGGTGGTTAGCTCCGGATACCCGTCATAGCCCCTAGTCGGGTCGTGACAGAAGTATATCCCAAATATAATAACAAAGAATGTCTGGAATAAAAATAGACATCAGGAAAGAGAGATCTTCAAGTGGAATAGCATGGATAGAAGCTCACCCTCGAATCTGATCGAGCAAACTAACTTCAAGCTAGAGATGTAGTCTGGATGAAATCTCTGGAACACAATCTGCACTCAAAAAGGGTGCAGCAAGGTAGTATCAGTACAAACACTAAGTACTGGTAAGCATCATACGCCGACTAAGATTAGTTCACGCATATAAGTATGACATCGACAAAATAAATAAATAGGTGCTTAATACTCAAATCCAAGTCACAGAATATCCCATAACAGAGTCACAACCTAAGATGAAGCTTCTAAACCACAAGTCTATCCAGTCTCAATAATATCACCTGATAAGCACAAGTCCAAGTTCTGTCCCTAGGTAGAGTCACTAATCCACAATTTAACTCAGTCAATGGTCATACTGATATCACAATAGGCATTCAACATCAATATCAAAATTCGAGCCAAACGAGCATATACGTTGCGAATAAAATGTATTAACGTCAATGCAAATATGATAATGGTGCAATACACTGCCAATCTCGAACCTATTACCACATGCTAACCGATGTCATTGCTCGCATGTACTATGGCTGCAGGACACATACTGTCCACGTACCTCGTTCTCGGGATCCACTTTAGGACCCCGAAACCATAAATCTCTCGGGCCCCGAAAAGAACCTCTGCCGCGGATCCACATCATGTACCATTCGTTTAACGAACCTGGAATTCACAAACTCATGCTTCATTTGCCACATCCTCACTTCTCGGTCAAACGTGCCTTTACATATGTATAGTAACACCTCAGCCACATCACTCTCAATGATCAATTCATCAAGTACCATGTATCAAATAGCATCACAAGTGCAACAAGAAGATTATATTAACTTCTTCACTAATTTCACATCACAACTATGTAATAAATATTCCGGTTACCATTAGTATGTAGGGACTATGAACAATTAGCAATATCAATGTCAAATACAAGGCGTATCATGCCACAAGTCTTCCCAACCATTTCCATACATTTATGAGTGTATGAATGCATAAATGAGTGTAAACGTGGTAAATCAACGCAAACCAATAAAGCAACGGTGAAGGTGCAAGTCATAATACAAGTCATATCAGGACTTGGATCAACTCAAACATGAAATGAATCATGCAATTATTTCAAATTCAACATAATAGTCTATGTCCCCTTTTACCTCCACGTAGGCAAAGACGCCTACAACTAAGTCTTGTATCACCAAAAACTCCAATTTTCTATATTATGGTCAATATAATCATACCGTCACGACGCTCAGTGGCCATAGCATGTATCCGGGGCTAACCACCGAACACCATTAATTCGTTACTTATCTACTCTCATCCCAATAATCATTCGCTGATCATAGAAAACTATCATCATTTGAAACATAATTACTTTTATAAACATAAGCCCTTCGACTACCAAAATAATATATATACATGTATATACATGAAGACTATGGGACCATACTACCCACGCATGCGTATCTACGAGCCTCTACTAAATCTTAGACATATAGATCTGACAGGACCCGTCGTGCCTAATCAGCGAGTATATACATATATGTACAAAAGAATAATCAATGGCACCTCAGAAAGATGGAGTGCTCTCCAAATCGACTACTAGCTCTGCGGATGCATCATCTCACGCCGCCTACCAGGCATGAACACGCGCTCAAAGAAAACGGACGTCGGTACAAACATTGTGCGAGTATGTAAGGTGAATGAGTAAGCATAATAAGGAAATAGTAAGTCATGAGATGAGGATACAGCACGTACTCCTTTAAGTATAAATACGTTTCATATACATACATCAAACATAAGT
>NC_081347.1:31829474-31875630 GCF_029784015.1 Lycium ferocissimum | reverse complement strand
GTATAAGCGTCGATTTTGGCTTGAAGGTAAGTCGTCGAATTGAATTTATGTAAGTTGTTGAATAATGGAAAAGAAAGCTATTGTTCTTGTATTGCTTTCCGGATTGGTTGTTGATGTTGCTAGGTTGGTTATTGTTATTGTTGTTGATTGTTTTGGACGAGTTGAATTCTCAGGGTAGCCTATATTTACGGGGGAAATGCCCAAATTTCTCGTAGAATTAAGGGCGAATTTGGAATTTAAGGCCCAAAAAGTCTTTAGCTAATGTTTGGCATTTTATGGCTTGTTTATAGATCGTGGGCATCCCGAATCATAGGTTGGATTTAGCTTGAGTTGGATCATATTGGAGAGCGTTTGAGGTATGTAAAGTAACCTTTCTTTTTGGCATGCCTTAGTTAAAGTAGGCTATGATACGAGCCTCGGAAACTCTATTCTCGCAATCCGAGCTTGTCTATGATTCGCATGTGTTTCCTTGGTATTCTTGTGCTCATATGCCATAACATTGATCCTTATATCCTTGGAATTCATAATTTGTAAAGATTTCATGAAAGCTGATTTTTGGTTTTAAAGCTAATTCTTTAACGATTTCAAAAGTTCAAACGCTCATAACTTTCCCAGAAAAGCTCGGATTGCTTTGAAATTTTCGTAGGAGTTTGTATGATATAGAATGAGTATGTTTTTCATAGGCGGGCTCAGTTCGGGCCTATACTCGTCTGTGGGTTCCGCAACGTTCCTTTATGGAATTTCGATAACTTTTGAAACAAAAGCAATAATTATTATTCCGATTTCGAATATGACTATTTTACTTATCTTTTGGATTTATGATATTGATTTTATGCATATGATTACTCACTACTCCGCTCGTGCCTACTATGATATCGTTTCGCACGGATTACGTTGTCGTGCGCATTATGATGTATTCTGGTGTTATGCTGTGTTCATGGTTCACCGAGTTCCTCGCTCGAGGGCCGGGTTACACTTATATTTGGTGTGATGCTGTGTATGATATGTGACGGAGATTCGGAGATTTGAAACTTTCGGGTGTTATGCTATGTTATGGCGCCATCGACAGGCGGGCGACCATATTTCCTGTGCCCTATGCATGATTTATATTTTGAAGTAATATTTTGATATTTTGGAAATGCATTTACTTTCTGTACCTCTATTTCGATTGTGACCCAGATTTGTATATTACATTTTCTGCTTTGCATACTCAGTACATATTTCGTACTGACCCCCTTCTTCGGGGGGCTGCGTTTCATGCCCTCGGTACGGACGCACGCTTTGGTGATCTGTTTAGGACACCCTCTTACGCTATTTCGAGTGCTCCTCTCATTTCGAGACTTATATTTTTGAATATATTCGTCCGTTGCATTTGTATATATTTGTTCATGGGTACGGCGGGGCTCGTCCCGTCATATGATTCTGTCTCGTCCGTTTGCAGGTACGTGGACATGTTTGTGGGTTGTGCCTACTTACGTACGATTGTGTTTGTATATGTTGTGTTTGGGCGATTCCATTCGCGCGGCGCCCCTGTCGGCCCGCATATATATATGTTGTTTGGTTGGCCCCGTGTGGCCTTTGTTGGTATTTTACGTAACGCGGGGGTTATTTTGGATAGTCCGTAAAACAAAGGAAACTCGTGAAATTTTCGAAAATTATATAAATTTGAATCACGCACTTTGTCGGCTTCTGTTATATACTTGGATGCGTTTGATATACCTTGTGATAGCGTTTGATAGGTGTGTTTGGGAGCCCAGATCGGGCATTAGTCACGGCCTACGGGGTTGGGTCGTGACAATAACTCGTCGCAACCAACTTAAAAATATTCCAACGTACAAAATACGGGATATAACATCCTTCCCCCCTTTAGAACATTCGTCCTCGAATGTTCAACTCGTCTCATAGGGTCTTATAAGGATCTCGGAGGGATTTCCTTTATTACTCTAGCATGTACTCTCATCTACCAATCATATTTCTTTTTTCATCTCCTTTTACCTTACGAATAATGTAATAAGGTCCAATACATCTCGGGTTAAACTTCTTCTTCTTGTCGGATCTCATTACATCATTCATGGGTGGCATCTTCAAGCATACCCACTCGCCAATCCGGAATTTTAAGTGTCGTCGTCGGTCATCGTCACATGATTTTTGTCGTCCCTGAGCTGCTAATAGCCGACCCCCTGCTTTAACTATCATCAGCTGGTATAAATCTGAAAGAATCTGACGCATAAATTCACTCTCTTAGCGATAAGCTAGTTTTGACCATCTTGCCTAAATCGTCTTATAGTCCCTATTTACTCAACTTGTAACATCCTAGGCACATTATCTCGTGTCGTCTCTTTATCTTTAATTCAAACCTTTCTATTGTTCCTTTGCTCAGATCTTGCTCTCGACTTTCCTGTCACACATGATGTTACAATCTTTACGCGAATATACGAAGGTGCTCAAATTAGCCCAAAAATACCTTAGCGTCGCTTCACTAGTCCTTATGTTTTACCTTGTCTTCTCTTCTCTTATCTTACCATCGGTATCGGGACAGACCTTTAGTTCAACCATGGCCATGTCCTGTCTGTCTCCAGTACTAATTCTATCTCGGTAACTTAGCTTAAACCATCTTTACATCTATCCTTAATGGATCCAAAATCTCATAACCATATTGTTATCACTGAATCCAAACTTTTCTCACTAAGTATTCACTCACCTGGTCTCATTCTTAGCATACCAATACTTGTAGGTTGCATCCTTATTCTTGTACAAGCTGCACTATCATTAGCGAACGACTCTATTGCCCACATCTTAACCTCTAATCCAGCATAGCAGTGTTGTTTTTCACAACGTCTCTGTAAGTTACTCGTTATCACTCTCTTGTCATATTCTCCTTTAAGCCTCCACTTCCCAATGTCATATCCTTTAAGATCTCTATAATTAATTCTCAGCACTATCTCAATTACCATCCTAGCTTCTACCCCTTTGCTGGCTTTTGGATCCTACTAACTTGTCTCAGCGGGGATTCTTACCTGTAGCCCAAGCATCCGTATCCCAGATATTGTAGTGTCGATTGTCTTTATCTTACACTTGCATCTCTTACACCCGCTTCCCCCCTTTAGGGGTGTACTTATACCATTATCCGATTATACTCGCCCTATGTCTGTATTTTCCAATCTTAATTGGGCGGCACTTTTACTCCGACATTTTGATCTCCTTGCCTTCCATCTACTCACTTCCTTTCTTTTCCAAATATCATCGTATTAGAACTTTTCAAGCTTAACTTGTAGTGAAAACAGTATCAGCTTGCCTCGTAACATTTGTGCCCTTTATACTTGAACCTCGTTGCCTTGTCCGGTTAATGCCTTCCACATACCGCCACGTTGATTGCCGGAATACACACATCCGCGGATATAACCATGTACGGGATATCATATACATACGTATACATATATTTACTACCATCTCACTTACAAAATATTCCCAAACACTATTCCAACTCACCCCAATTCTGAAGCTGTAGTGCACCTTCTTTCTCTTCAATGGTCCAGTCTGCCTTGTCCTACGCGACTTCTTAGGGTTTTTGCCCACGCCGCATACTCTAACTTCCCTTAGGCTACTCTTGCTGCTCATTTGCTCCTTATGTCTGAATTTATAAGACTTTCAGAACACTTCCCAGGGGGTCACCCATCCCAAAATTTCTCTCACTTCAGCACGCTTAACTTTGAAACTCTGATAAATTGTGATGCTTTAACGCTAGTATGTTCGCGTCCACCTCCCCGCATAACCTTCATCACCTAATCTGGAGCAACTTGGGATCTTGACATCTTCCGAAATATTCTCGTGACATGTCCCCCTCCGAACTAGAGAGGGTCCTTTACTTTTCCGATTACACAATTCCTATGTTGCCCTTTTAAATCCTCAATATTCATCTTTCACCTATAGACATGACTACTTCCCGTCCTAAACTTCCAGATTCCCCAAAGGTGGTAAACACACCTTGATCGCCGTCACTTATAAATGCTCGGTTATCGGCCTTTGGATTTCTGCTCTCATTTTACCTCGTTCCTCATCCTTCCTATAACTGAGTCTTTCACATTTCTGTCACTTATGGCACTCGTATCCTTGGCTACACATGTCATGGTCCATTACTACACTGTCATCACGCTTTCTTCTTATTTCCTTCTTCCAATTACCCTTTCTTTTCTTACACTCGCTATCATTTCCGTTATTATATAATCCTTATTCCAAACTTCCCCTACAGAACTTGATAAGTCTTCCTTATTCGTTTTATAGCTCGCTTTTCCGTTTCACACTTGCCTTTATATTCTAGCTACATAGATCATACCATAGCTTTGGCCACTTCCTCACTAGGCTTTACCTATTTTCATAACAATCCTCATTATGCTCACATTACATCTTATTCGTAACCAATCCCATAATATAACACTTCTTAACCCTTTACCCTTTCTAGTCCACTTTATCTTTAACATCTCACAAGCTGTCTTATCCATACATTGATACCCGTCGCAATTCCTTTCCTCTGTACTTTTGCCTTAATCATACTATTACTTCTTTTAACTATAAGCTCGTCGTAATTCGTCCCTGCTTATCCATTCAGTCGGTACCTTAATATAACTCTTTATCAAGGTTTGCCAGCCTTTTCTAAATCATCTCTGAGTATCATAAGCCCCTTCCAAATTCCTTTTTCCATATCGATATCGACCTTCTAATTATTCTTACCCTCAATTCAGCAATTAACTTATTCCTCGATGTCAGCCGTACTCGTAGCTTAGTCAAGTCTTATCATTACTATTAGTATGACCTTTCAAGTCATGTCACAAACCCATATCTCATTCTCTTTTTATTTTTGTGAAAATTTCAGCAAAGTTTCCTCTATATTTCTTACTATCTCAAAACCTGCACGCACGAAATACCAACAGTGCCTCACAGGGCCAACATATATATATACATATCATATCATATCACGGCCACACAGGGCTCCCAATATCAATAATAGTACGAAAATGATGAACATACCTCGTATGCCCAACTCAACTGCACCTGTTACACTTTCTTGTCTACTTTCCCTTTTAATCATCAGCTTTACATTTCAATCGTGCTTCAATATCTTGCCCGACATATATCTTTCATACCTTTGCTTACCTGCGTACTTTGTAACTTCCAACATCATCAATCGCTTTCTTCTATCGATGTCATTCTTCTGCTGCAATCGAAGGTTAGTGCAAGTAATCTCATTTCCTATGACTTGGCTCTATGGCACGATCTAAGATGTGAAAGAAGAGTAACCACCCTAGATGCCCCGTAGCATCCTGTTTATAAATGTGGCGCGCTTCACACCATAAACAGGACTCTACTGGACACGACTTTCCAGACAACCCCTAGGACGAACTGCCCTAATACCAATTTGTCACACCCTAATTTCCGATAGGGCATGATGGGCACCCGACCCTTACTTAGGGCCGAGCGAACCCGCTGACTCTCGTCATACTCATAATCATGTTGGGCCCTTAAATCATGACATGAATACATAACGTAAGCCTTTCAAAGAAACATGCTTTTAGTCCTTCTCAAATCAAATAAAATTTGTAATCATAACAATTCTGTAACATAATGCATAATGATATATCGGCTTACATAGCCGCTCGCAAAACTGACATATTATATACACGACTCTGTCTGCAAAGTCTCTAAAATAAACATGATACCACAACATAAACACTCTAACTCGGCAGCACTCCGGAGGAAATGGAGCTCGCCAATCCAGCTGGGATATCTTCTGCTAACGTCCTCTACTCATCTGTAGGTACCTGCGTGGCATGAAACGCGCCCCGAAGAAAAGGGGGTCGTACGGAATATGTACGAGTATGTAAAGCATGAAATACGATGGCGAATCATCGAAATCGAGTATAGAAAATCATAAAGCTTGCCTTTGAAACATAAATCATGCGTGCCAATATCATGTAGTACATATGCATATACATAACGTGTCCCGGCCCTCTAGTGAGGGACTCGGTAAGTAAAATCATCATCATATACATATGCATCATGTCATCATATATATATATATATATATATATATACCGTACCCGGCCCTCTAGTGAGGGACTCGGTGAATAGCGTGTCCCGGCCCTCTAATGAGGGACTCGGTAAAGGGGATCCTGTCCCCATCATGTACATATATAAGGGGATCCTGTCCCCGGCGCCATCATCATATCATATAACGTGCCCCGGCCCTCTAGTGAGGGACGCGGTGAATAATTCAGTAGAGTTGCACGAATACGTGTCCTGGCCCGGGACTCAGTGAAAGACATATTGAGGCTGGCACGAGCAGAGTTGTGAGAAACCATATGCACATAAATCATTTTCAAGACTCCATGAAATAATCCAAACGAACTGTCATTTGAAAGTCGGGACAATAGTTATATCAAATATCTTTCGGACCTTTACTCGGAAACATATCAAACATCATAAACATATTAAGGAACCGTAGGGATCATAGTCATATATCCAACCAATCCGAGCCCGCCTATGAAAGTTACGAGCATTATACGTTATAGAGTCATTTGCGAACATATCAAAGCAATCCGGTTCTGTCTATGAAAGTTACGGACATTTTTAGACATAGGATCCTTTAAGAACAAAAATTCTTTTTGCAACCTTTGAAACCCAATCATACGTAGAACTTAAGGACCATAGTCCGACCATATAAAGAATGTCTACATCAAGAAACAAATAAGAATCGTAAACATACATCGGGACTTAAGAATGGAGTTACCCCAAGGCACATATCATGTCATCTCTTACTTACGTCTAAGACATGCCAAAAGAAGGAAAGAGTAAGCTTTACATACCTCGTCCGCTTCCTAAGCTATTCCGAACTTAAGTCTTGGCTTCTCAAAATCTACAATATCGTCGTTAGACACCAAACATTAGTCATAAGCACTTAGTAATCCAATTCCAAACTAGCACTTTATCTACAGAAATTTGGGCAGCATTTCCCCTGTAAATTCAACAACCCCGAGAATTCAACTCGGCCAAATCATCAACAACAATACCAACAACCATTCTAACAACATCAACAAGTAATTCAAAACGCATTCTAACGTTAGTAACTCTTTTCTATACAATTCGACGACATACCATCAAGCCAACATCAAGGCTCATACGTTCAAGTACTAACCCGAGAACATTCAAACAAGATTCAAGAACACTTCGGACGATCCACACAACATTCAAAACAACCCAACCAATATGCAACGTAATCCGAAACCTTCCAAATTCAATAAGAATAACAACAACACATTTCTTTCTTCCAATTTCATGAGCTATACCAATAATCCACATGTTAACAACCCAAACATACTAAATAAAATTAGTTCTTCACTCCTACACAACACAACACATACACGGCCAAGTCCACACCCACGGCTCAACATTCACAAACATAATTTCATGAGTTTCATTCATTTCTACACACTACAACGTGTACAAACCATCCATAACACATGAAAAATAAAATTGAACCTTACCTTTCCCACGTGGTTCTTCACTCGGCTAGAGTTGTGTTTTGCAAGAAAGAATAGTTTGCTTGCTCCAACAACTACCCCATGTTAATAAGGACCTTCCAATTGGTAGAAAAGCTAGAAGAAATTATTTTCTTGATCAATTTCTCATAGACCTTGTTCGGCCATAGCCATGGCCGAATGGCTTCTCTTGTTGTTTTTTTTTTTTTCTCCAAGGTTCTATACGTTTCTAGGGTGAAGGATGATGAATGTTTAATTTGTCATCTTTTACTTACTTATAAGTTGCATCCAAGTGGCCCATGGCCCACACCCCACACATGGCCACATATGGCCATTTTCATGAAATAACTAACTTTCCATAATTAACTTTTTAACCCCAAATTTTCCTTAATATTTCATGCCAATAAATTTATAAGCAACTTATGCCTTAAAGCAAGGTCGGGAAAAAAATAGCCTTGTCCATAACTCGTCGCAACCAACTTAAAAATATTCCAACGTACAAAATACGGGATATTGTCACACCCCATTTTAATCGGGATCAAAATTAGGAGTATGACGTATTGGAGATTCCTATTTGTTTTATTTTAAGGAGTCGCCACCTAATTGATTTTAAGGTGAACTAGGGCACCTAATTATTAACTTATGGTAAAACTAACCTCCGTTAATAGTGCCAACCAGTGTGATTCTAGGTAAGGGTTCTATATTATCCTAAAGGGAAGGGGTTAGGCATCCTTTAGGATCCGTTAACTTACGGTTATCCGGCCAAACTTAGGTTAATTAATTAAAGCGAAAAATGACTTACAAATATTGCTAAAGTTTGAAGAAAAATGTAATAATGTTGTAAAAAATAATAAGTTGCATGAAAGATGTCTTTAAATACTATTTAAAATAAAATTTATAAAGGTTATTAAGATTTTGAAGGAAAATAATGATGCTATATAAATAATACTTGTGGAAAATACAATAATTTACTTATGCATAATAATTTTCAAAGAGAGGGTTTTAGTAAATGCGAGCTAAACATTATATTATATGAATAGAAAATCCTAGACTTATTTTAATATGATAAAAAGGCATGGGTCTTCTTTCTTTTCATTAACTCTATTTAACTATATTTGGCTAAAAGAAATGTATAAACGGATTAATCTAAAATGTTTAAAATACATTTGAACTCATCTTTGCATATTGATGACATTTTAATTTTTAAGATAGTAATAACAAATCATGATCCCTTAGCTCAACATATGTAATAATGCTATTTTGAAAAAAAATAACTATTCTAATGAAAACAAATATTGTAAATACTATAAATAGTTTTAATCATAAGTAGAAGAAAAAGAAACTGATGGTATTAATTATTAATTCCCTTTAACTTAACTACCCGTTATTAAACTAAAACCCACTAATTCGCTAAGGTTCATCTAAATTAAGAAAATAAGACAAAAGTAAAGAGTTAGTCATGCTATACAAATTAATGCATAAAAGAAATAAAAATGGAGGAATAATAAAATTGAATGGGTTCAGCCCATTCTTTGAACTGATGCAAATCCATTCTTTGTTGGACTTTGGCCCAATTATATATTTTTAGAATGCGTAGGCTGTTCTTTGTCTACGGCCTCGGCCCGGAGGGGAAATTTTATGCGAAACTGCTGTGGATGGGTTGGACACGGAGAAGATTTCGTTGGGCTTTTAGCCCAACACCGAATATGGGAGACGAACGAGTCCCTCGGACTCGTATGCGGTGGTCATGCAAAAAAAAAAAAGGAAAGGAAAAGGATTAGTATCTAATCGATAAATATGGCTAAACATATAAGATACAAACTCGAAACAGATCAGTAAGTTAAACATCTGTACTGTGTATATTTAAGTATATGTACACCACTCAGCCAACACACACTCATGACATACGAACAAGGCAACACTCAAAATATAGGCAAATCAAGGAATACTCGACCTTACGATAGAACCGACTATTATTGGACTAAGTATTTCAGATAACGGTGGACACTAAAAAAAATCAAAGTATCAGTTATATAAAAAGAAACATTTAATCAGCAACAGGAGAAGATTGAAACTTGAGACGATTTGTTTGAAACCAAAGTAGACTATTCTTTTTAAGAGTAGACAAACATAACACAAAGAGGACAAACACCAATAGCCGAACACATTAAACATCTCGGCAAGTGCGATTTACTAATCCCACAATTCAATAGACTAGGAAATCATTTGAAAGCCACTTATCATTTACGGTTCAGGATTCGGTCAAAAGGTATACTTGCCCGATCCAAGGTATACTTGCAACATTTTGAATTCATATAAATCCTAACCAAACATATTGGCATATTCTTGTAGACATGAAACCAAATAAGGTACAACGGGCGCATGCAAACATGTACAGATCTAAGGCAAGGCAAATTAGTAATATTAAGCATTTAGGCAAGATGTATGTCATGCATCATTTTGGGAGAGCCTGGAGCCACAACAATCAAGCAACAAGATATGTGAAGTCAAGTACATTTATGCAAGCTAGAACTATTCCTATATGGTATCTATAATTATTCTTACAAAGCTAAAACAAGGGGAGTACACAGAATAGGCAAGCACCATGATGAATTTAAGCA
Organism: Lycium ferocissimum; assembly: GCF_029784015.1. Taxonomy (NCBI): domain Eukaryota; kingdom Viridiplantae; phylum Streptophyta; class Magnoliopsida; order Solanales; family Solanaceae; genus Lycium; species Lycium ferocissimum. The sequence continues at coordinate 31,865,477 of NC_081347.1, read as the reverse complement.
AGGAAACCAGTAGTACTAGATATCATACCAATATCAAAGGCTTAAACATCCCAACAAAACAAAGGAACAGGGAAACCAAACTAAGAGTAAGCATGATGGTCCCAACAAACAAAGTATTTGAACATCACGGCCAAACAATGGATTGACTAAAGAGACGGATGAGCCAAACAACATAACTAAGCATGGTGGATTAGCTGAACGAATCCGAAGCAAGCAATTGTATTAAGCATGTTGGACTAAGCTAGGGGAAACCAAATCAACTAGACATTCTATTAGGCATCTTGGACTAGGCTAAATAAAAAACAAATAAGCATGGACATTGTATTAGGTACGGCGAACTAGATCACGAGAGAATAACAGGATCAGCCTTATAACTTAATCATGAGGAATCTTAACAAACGAACAGGGAAACAAACATTATGCTAAATAACCAAACTAAACAGCTGGGTCAAACAAAGAGACATGCATCCACACTATGTCTAACATAATATTCACCTAGCCAACAAGAAGTTAATACTATACTAAACATGATAACTAAAGCTTGAACTAGCCAAACATGATAACTGAGTTTAGTCCAAACTGACATATGAACTAACGACATACTTAGAGACTAATCACGATAACGATAATTAAAACTAACATCAAACTGAAAACTGGGCTTCACCCAAAGTAATCATGCACTAGCCATACAAGTAGATGACATTATATTAAACTAAAACAGAACAGACTTAGAGTATTAAGACTGCTAACAATACTAAACTAACCATTGATTTTAACAACTAATCGCAAATGTTAGCGACCACATGATAGACATGAAATAAAACACACACATAAACAAACTGAAGCAAGCTAATCTAACCACCAAACAAAATAGACCCGAATGTAAGCACAATGGTTTAAAGAAAGGGGAATTACCTTCTTCGGGTGCAGCGAAGTGGGTGCGAGAGTTTCAGATTTACCTCGAAGACTACCAAATCGCAGCTCACGAGCCACGGATTCACGGCAACAACAGAGTAGATGAAAACGAAAATTGTTTTAGGATTTTTGACTCGATCTCTTGAACTACCACACTACTGCAAGCTTAATATTTGGGAATTTTATGCGGCTCATAGAACTCTATTTTTTAGGGATTTTTCGATCTGGAAAGCTCTCCCTTCACTTCTCCCGAAAACCATCATTTATAGGGTTTAAACTAGGGTTTTACCACTGAAAATTAGGCGGGGATTTGAAACATAGATTCAAAATCGAGTCAAAGACCCGTGCTAATATGACCGTTGAAGGGTTTTCGAGCAGATCCTCACGTGATTTGACTTGAGCATTACCCGAAATGGTTCGACCACCCTGATCTTTGAGGATCGTCGGGTGTTTTGAAGCAAAAATGGGAAAACCTCTCCTTTTCAACGCAGAAAAACGTGGGAGAAGCAGACGTTGTGCCAAGTTTTGCGTGGAAATAGAGTGACACGACTGTGCACGGCTAAAGAGAGTTATGGTTTTGCTAAAATGGGAAGAGAGAGAGGGAGGAGGAGAAGAGAGGAGAGAGAGCAGATGGGGTGGGGCGGCGCTGAAGGGAAAATGAGGAACCCTAGTGGTTCATTGACATGAATAAAGGAATTGGGTCGGGTCGCGGGTATGGGCTGGGTATTAAATGTGGGCTGGTACTTATTTAAGTGATAATGGGCTAATCCGAAAATATGGTGGTTAATTGGGTAAATGAATTGGGCTGTTTTCAACGAATTAGCTTTAGCCCGAATAGTTGTAGGACTTAAAATATGGACTGCATTAATATACAATATGTAATTATTAGTGCTCAGATAAAAAAAGAAATTACATTATGTCGCAATAGCCGCGTAATAATATTTTGTAAGTCAATCATAAATAAACATTATTATTTCATTATGCGATGCGTGGGCATAAGACGGTAATAATGCCGAAATGATTATAATGCGGATTACGATAATACCGGTAATAATAATAATGACAAAATAATAATAATAGTAATAATGATGATGATAATAATAATAATAATAATAATAACAACTGGTGAAAAATAGAGTAGTGAAACGCCTATATTAATAAAGGCTAATAATTATAGTAAAATACAATTAATTTTTAAAATGTCAAAAATACTAGTAATGTAAATAAATATTTAGGGAAGGCGGGACAAAATTGGGTGTCAACAGATATAACAAAATATTACGAAGCTTACAACCAGATACGACCTACCGTCTTAGGGTAAGTAAGCGCTAAGATGATTTGTTCAAAAGCGTCTGGCCTTTGGTGAGAATGAAGCGTGTGTAACTGAGACACGTCGTTTGAGGGATCACAACTGATCTTATTAGGATTTCACAATCTCCATGCTAATAAAGGTTGAAACGTGTGTCGGGTTGTCAGTTGATGGAGTCTATACTGTATTAATCTCATTATCCCCTGATTGTATCCCATCTTATTTTTGCATGAATACTAATTACTCTCTACTATGCTCTGCAAAACACAATTGTTCGAACTTTGTTCATCAAGCCATTTTATCATTGTTTCCAGGAAATCGAATAAGAATCACTTTCCCCTTTTATTATTCAGTTCTTCTATTATTGTCAATTATGCTATTCATTGTTTCAATCACTCAATCAAATATTTTTATTATTTGAATTAATTACGTTTCTAAAGGCCTCTTTCAAATTAACAAATGCAACTGATTTCCCTAATAAACAAATTTTTAGCTACTTTTGGAATAATATAACAATGAGGTATAGTCTAGGTTCTTACCTAAAGGTGAGGATGCAACGAATGTCTAAAGACTCCTTAATTATGTAAGGGGAGACAATTGTATCTTTTACATAAAGGAAAGGTACAATCGTTACTTTTGACTTATTGATTAATATGATTTATATTCATGATTTTTCTCTAACCATTGCGTTGTTTGTTTGTAGCTATTAACAGCATGATTACTCAATTGAATTACATTAAAACATTAAATAGGGTATTGAGATAATGTTGGCTTGATGGATCTGAACATTGCGTTGACTTAATAGAGATAAACCTACACTATAAAGTACTACTGAAGAAAGATTAAACAAAGTGAGCCATATGATCATGAAAAGATCCATTTTTCGTCATTTAAAAAATGTGATAAAAGGATAATGACTACACAAATAGTCACTTGAGTGGCATAAGATAGAAATTCGTAGAAATTGATAAAGATAAGATATAGCTATTGGTTCCTTATCTATCATAAGATATGATTTTACAAGACGAGTTCATGACTATATCACGAAATTAGTTAACATTGTCCCAAGCTAAAAATAACATAGGTGCAATCAGTTTCAATGATTTTCGGGTTCATCAAACCCAAAGATCTAACAACATAAAATGCACACAAGAATAAGTAGAATATCATGCCTCGAAACTGGAGTGACTAACCAAAATCGATGCCTTCAACTTACCACTGAGCGAACCAACTTAACATTACTTGCTAATTAACTATAATATAATACATGATTATGAACCATGAGACATTTACATTTCCAAGAATGCATAAATTGCAAAAACGAAGTATTATTATAACTGAAAAAATGGTTATTCTTACATGTCATATGAGACTTCAACAGAAATACAGAAAGGACATAATTAGACCCACAAGGTCTATGGAGACTATAACATGAGGAATAGAAGAATTTCGGTGATAAAGTCCTAGCTATACCCAAAATGTAACAATAGTCGATAAAAGAAAGGACGCCCCGAGTACAATATAGGGCTCACCAATCGAACTGGAATAGTGAGGGAGAGTCTAGTGGGTTACCACATCGTACCACAACAGAGATGCAACACCTCCAAGAAGGGACATCAGTACAATACAATATGCATATACTCTCACACATAGGACAGCGCAAGATATTTAAGACATATGTACAATTTTAACTCAAGAAACATGTCATCAAAGAAACATAAAGCATTTGAAGTCTTCAATATACATATAACTTTTGGGGGGAGTTTGTCAAGACACCGACATAATCATAAAACTCAACGTGTGTGCCTCATTGTTGGACGTACCTCAAACATAAAGGACCATTTTTATCACTTTCTCAAATTTTAACCGCCAGCACACGTGTCACTTTGTATTTTGTGAGAGTTGGTTTAGGTCCTCATGTTTCTTCGTTGCGGCACAACCAAACATAAGAGTGTGTTAAACGAAAGTTTCGACTCATGCCTGGATGGCATGTCTTTAGACACTCCACATGGAAGACTGGGTGATCCTTTAGCTTGGAAAGATGCTGAAATTTTTAGGCAACCTGTTCTACTTCTTAAAGAAAAATCTGATTTCCTTCTTTATCTTATTTACCCTACATTATTCATTCTTCAAAAATAAAAGGCTATACACAACATGGCTCCAACTGTCCCCAAAACTCCTCTCAGGAATCGCGTAAAACTGAGCTATGAAATTCAACATGGACGATAACATACGCAGTTAACATGGCAAACTACTAGCTCGCTCAATACGTGCTGCATGTCTGTGTCAATGAGTAGAGCGGCGGTCTCTTTACTCCCAAATTTGAGAAAGAGAACAAAGTGGCAGAAATGAACAGGTAAGAGTATCTATAGCATTTTGGAAGACCTTTCCAAAAATATGACAACACCCAAACTATTTTTACAACGAATACCTTGCAGCGAATGATTGTACGTCATGTAGTTGAACAAATTTTACTGTGGTTTACCAGATTCTCAATGCTTTACCAGATTTTCAATGCTGAATAACAGACGAACTAAAAACATAAAAGCTTGTGCAACCCGACCCAAACACAATAATAAGTCCTTTACTGCATAATACTATGAATTTTCCAGTTAGAATCCAGATTACATGTTGCAGATCCCATGTCGAATGATCCTATTTCCTGTTGAGAGACTTCATTAGCTTTCGGCTAAAAGAATCAAATTAAAGAATGTAAAGGAAAACCAAACATTGAACACAGCCTGCATCAGGAAGACGGCTTTCCCTTGCACCGGTCATCAGTATGTATAGCTTGTGGGTGATCCACCACTCAACAGCAAGAAGCATGAGCCAATATGTAGTTGATGAAAATGATTTCTACATCAATAACACTTTCCATATCTTTCTCATATACACGACCAGGGACCATACAGCAAGCCACGCTGATATATATAGCAAGATCACACCGGAACCCACAAGAGTGACAGCCCCAGATAAACTAAACAGAAAACAATTACATGGTCAAAGCATTATTAGATTTCTATCAGAATTTCTTGTTCCTCCAAACTCATACAGGAGACTGAAAACAAAAGCTACCTGCTGTCTCTGGTTAGCAGGAGGATGGTCAGTGCAATCATCTGAGTGGCTGTTTTCCACTTCCCCAGGTTATTCACAGCTACAGCCTGAAAATTTTAGCAGTTACAAATGCAATACACAAAGCAGAAAGGAATTACTCTCTATAAATACAATGGCAGGTGGGTCTTGAACCTCTGAAAGTTTACCACCCTGAGAAGCTGCCCATTCTCGAACTGCAGACATAGTTATCTAAAAAAAAAAAAAAAAAAAAATTGCAAAATGAATTGAAAACCATTATTCACCAATTATCCACCAAATCTGACAAACCGAAGATGCAAAGATTGTTTTAGTCAGTAAGACGCAAAGAGCTTTTAGAGGCACAAGATACATATATAGAAGGAAAAAAACAAAAAAGTATCCCCAATTGGAACATTTGTTTAGCATATCATCCATTGAGTTAAGCAACTTCCATGTTAAATTTGAAAAGGCATATCACCAAAGTAACAGAAGTGTGTGCTAAGGAAAAAAATACTGTTGACCTAAAATTCAAATGGCAAGGTATTGGTGAACATTTCAACTGAAGTGTTAATGAAGTTTGTGAAAATGTACAATAGAATTTGCACCATATTCCATTGATGACTTACCAGAACATGAACAGTTCTAAACTTCATTTCCATTTAAGGCTACAACATCACTTTAGCTAAAAATAGTACTCCTTTTGTTTCAGCTTCTAATACTTCCCATCTTGGGATTTTTATAAAACATTCACAATTCTCCAAAATTTAAATTCATAAATATGTTTAAGTTTTAAAATCTGATTTAATGTTTTTCTATCAACCTAACTTTTCAACGATTATTTTTATATATATTCTTCCACTATCACTAACATGACATATAAGACCAATTATCATCTTAAAACTTACTTTCCAGCAAAAACCATGATATAAAACAGTATAGAGGGACTACTAACAAGGCTAGTCAAAGTGACAAAGAACAGTTAAAAAAAAAGTCGATTCCAATGTGCAAGCAATAACCTAGATATATCAAAAATGATGCTACAATTTTTATTCTTTTCTCACGAATAAATCATAAAATCTTCCACTTTATAATTCAAAAAAAAAAAAAAAAAGGCCTTCCACTTTTTTACCACAGAAAGAGATTGACATTTGGCAGGGGGGCACAAAAATTAGTTCCTCTTCTGCACCAAAAACCCCATTTTTTAAAAACTAAATTTCTACTTAAATTTCCGCAGAGAGGTCATGTAGAGTGCTAATGCTATCAAAATTCTTCAGAGGAACACTCACATTTTCTACTTTACAAAAGGGTTGTATATCTTAAATTTAACAGACAGGAATATAGCGACTTACTTAGAAACGTTTTTGAAAAAAAAGAAAACAACGAATCATAAAGAACCTTTTTTTTTTTTTTTTTTTTTGAACAGTGAATCATAAAAAACTTATTTTCCCAAATCTTTATTTAAACGCTAGAAGTGAAAGATGCAAGTCCATTGTGAAAGAAATTTATGTCAATCTGAAGTCATGCAATTCTAATCTAGTGACTATAAAGTATCATAAAATTAACCGAAAGTAACTAAAGTAGGTTAAAGGAAATACTATTACAGGGGCTTCTACAGCTTATTACTCACCTCCCTGCCTATTATCGCAATTGAAGGGACAGTTAATAGCCATGGCAACTGTCCAAACACACTGGACTCCAAAGGTTTGGTGCACAACAAGACCAAGGTAGCAGCAACCATCAGCTGTTGCAGTTGAGCAGACAGTTGTATCAAAAATTCAAACATCATACTTAGAAGCAAATATTCCCCACATCTCATGCTTATCACCGACAATTTTGCTAGTACACTAACCAAAATAGCAGGCAATAAGCATGATGAAATTGAAACAGAATGATGGAGAATACCTTGTCAGCCACTGGATCTAAAAACGCACCAAAGGCAGTTCCCAAGTTCATCTGGCCATGTTAAACCATCTAAAATTGTGATATTGCAAATATCGAAAATAAGAATTCCAGAAGAGACGATAATATGGAATTCAAAATAGCAGAAATGAGAACCTTGCGAGCAAGGTATCCGTCAAGCCAGTCCGTAACTGCTGCTGCAATAAATATAGCCGTTGTAGCAGTTGGCCCCCACCAGCTATCAACATAGAATGCTAGATTATCCAGAATACAAGATCAGTTTTCTTTAAACAGATTACCATTTCCAAACAACATATAAAATCACGTATCCGGCTGAGGTTCTGCCATAAATCAAAGTATCCTAAGCACAATTAAAACAGATCTTATATTTTTATTGCCTTTCTTCAGAAAAAGATAAACAGATATTCCATTTGATCAACAATTGCAAGATGACCAGATAACAGAAAGAACTTGTGCAAGGGATTGTCCATCAGTAAACATTCCAATGAGCTACTGATGCATGAAGCCACTAGACACACTATATTGACACTGTCACCTTTGACCTATGGAACTCACACCTATATTAGCTTCACGCGTAACCAGTCCCAAACACAGATACAGAGGAGGCTTGTGATAGGTTGATGGTCAGCATATAAAACGTCTTAACTATGACTGGATTTTTTATTGAAGTGACTAAACATAGTGAAACATGACTTATACCCATAGGCCATAAGTTCTAAAAACTATTAAAATTACCCAACCATACTAAACAAACACACATACTAATTCCAAATTATGCAGAACCTTCATTGTTACCGTTCCTTATCATTATCAGAAACCATAATTCTATATACAGATAAGTTTGCACAAAATTATCATTTTTATAATGAACTAGATAATACATTATCCTAAAATCATAACATGACATTTAATAGCAACTGCTAGTAACACAATTACTAGCTACTACAATTTGTTCATTTATAGAGAAGATATGCTTTTAATGGAGAAAAGGGTAGAGAGGGATTAGTTGGGATCGAAAATAGATGAGGGGCTTTTTTATAAAATACAAAAGTTTGGGCAAGTTCAAAATTTTAAAATAGCCCAATGGTTATGCTCCTGTTTGGCCATAGATTTTGGATGCAGTTTCTCAAAATATTTTTTCAAATATCTATTTGGCCTTAAAAAATTTGGAGATTTTGAAAACCAAATCTTCAAATCCCAAAATATGCTCCAAACCTATTTTTTGGCCCAAGATACAACCGTTGGCTCTTTTTAAAATTTTAAAACTTACCCCAAACTTTTGTATTTTATAAAAAAAGGTCCCCCATTTATGACCCCAACTACTCCCTATCTACCCTTTTCCCCCATTAAAGGCACCTCTTCTTTATAAACCGAACGAGAGCTCAGTGAAATGCTCCTTAATTCTTGCAACGCTCCTTGATTCTCTAATTATTTTAGTTGTACTTTGTTGTGGTGTAGACATGACTGTAATTTGCGTAATGACTTCCTATGTGTTATATAACTTTCTCTTTGATGAATGAGTTTCCAGGGAAAGTTAGATTAAAATTTGCTATCTACTATGAATATGCAGTTTTAATTTTTTAATAGCTCCTTAATTCTTGATCATCTTTTGTGATGTATACCTTTTGTCTTTTGTATATCTTTTCATGTATAATCTTGTGTTCATCTTTGTATATCTTTTCATGTATACTCTTGTGTTCATCTTGTCGGTCATTTGATCTGAAAATGCATGCTCAGTGTGGAGATTGTCCATACAATGTGAGAAGATTATATTAAAGAATAGCCAGTTAGGACAGTTGCTTTTTTTTTTTTTTTTTTGCACGATTGGATCTTTGGAGATAATTGTAACTTGACGAATTGTAGTAGCTAGTAATTGTGTTAGTAGCCGTTGTTATTAAAATATTTTGTTATGATTTTAGATAATGTATTATCTAGTTCATTATAAGAAAATTAATTTTGTGCCAAACTTATCTGTATATAGGATTATGGTCTGTAATAATGACAATGAAGGCCTATATGGGGAACTAGAGGAAAAAGGCGGGGATAAGAAGTTGTTCAGGCTAGCCAAGGCGAGGGAGAGGAAGGCACGTGATCCGGATCAAGTGAAGTGCATCAAGGTCGAGGATGACAAAGTTTAGGTGGAGGAAGTTCTCATTAAACGGAGATGGCAGTCATACTTCCATAAACTCTTGAACGAAGAAGGTGACAAAGACATTGTGTTGGGAGATCTGGAGTACTCTGAGAGGCATCGTGAATTTAGGTATTGTAGGAGTATAAAGGTTGAGAAGGTTAAGGGTGTTGTTCGTAGGATGCGCTGGGGAAGAGCGACCGGGCCTGACGAGATCCTTGGGGAATTTTGGATAAGTGCAGGAAGGGCAGGTTTGGAATGACTGACTGGGTTGTTTCATGTAATTTTTAAGGCGGCAAAAATGCCCGAGGGATGTAGGTGGAGTACAATGATCCCTTTTTACAAGAACAAGGGCGACATTCAGAGTTGCAACAACTACAGAGGTATCAAGTTGCTACGTCACACTATGGAAGTGTGGGAAAGGGTGGTGGAGATGAGGGTGAGGAGAGGCGTGTCTATTTCAAAGAACCAATTCGGTTTCATGCCGGGGCGCTTGACTACAGTAGCCATTTACCTTGTAAGGAGATTGGTAAGCAGTATAGGGAGCGAAAGAGGGATTTACACATGGTATTCATCGACCTAGAAAAAGCTTACGATAAAGTGTTAAGGGAGGTTCTATAGAGATGCTTAAAAGCTAGAGGTGTACCTGTGGCGTATATTAGGGCGATCAAGGCCATGTATGAGTGAGCCAAGACCAGGTTAAGGAAAGTGGGCGGAAACTCGGAGCACTTCCCAGTTGTGATGGGGTTGCACTACGGATCAGCTCTTAGCCTATTTTTATTTGCCTTGGTGATGGATGGTTTGACGCAGCAAATTCAAAGTAAGGTGTCATGGAGTATGTTATTTGCGGATGACATAGTTTTGATTAACGAGACTCGTAGCGGAGTCAACGCTAAGCTGGAGGATTAGAGACAAACTCTAGAGTTTAAAGGGTTCAAGTTGAGTAGATCCAAGACAAATTACTTGGAGTGCAAGTTCAGTTACGCGCCACATGAGCCTGACATGGAAGTGAAGCTTGGTACCCAACCCATCCAAAAGAAAGGAAGTTACAAGTATTTGGGGTCTATTGCACAAGGAAATGGGGATATGTGGATGAAATGGAGGCTCGTTTCACGAGTATTGTGTGATAAGAAGGTGCCACCGAAACTTAAGGCAAGTTCTACAAAGTCTTTGGTGAGACCGACTTTATTGTATGGGGCGGAGTGTTGGCCAGTCACGAACTCTCACATTCAGAAGATGAAAGTTGCGGAAATGAGAATGCTACGATGGATATGTGGACACACTAGGAGAGATAGGATTAGAAGATATCTGGGATAAGGTGAGGGTGACATCGGTAGAGGACAACATGCTGGAAGTGAAGCTGAGATGGTTTGGGCATGTGAAGAGGAGGGACACAAATGCCCCATTGCGGAGGTGTGAGAGGTTGGCTATAGACGGTTTCAGAAGAGGTAGAGGTAGGCCGAAGAAGTATTGGGGAGAGATGATTAGACGGGACTTGGCGCAGTTCCAGCTTACCGAGGACATGACCTTAGATAAGGGGTTATGAAGGACTGAGACTAGGGTAGAAGGTTAGTAGGTAGTCCCGCTTATCCCTTCGTACTAATAGACGCAGTTTTGCGCTATAGTTTATTGTCCTTTGATTCTTACTACTATCTGTTGTTTCTTATACTTTGATTATCTTATTTATCTATGGTAGATACTGCCTTCTTTTCAGATTGCTTTATCATGGTTTTTTTCGCTTTCGTTAGTTTCATTTTCATCTTTGCTTTGATCAGCTTGTCCTTATCTGACCTTTTTCCGTCATGTTTTCTCTTGGTAAGGGTCTTTCGAGAGGTAGGGGTAAGGTATGCGTACACTTCCTCCCCAGACCCCACATAGTGGGATTTAATTGGTATGTTGTTGTTGTTGTTGTAATAATAACAATGAAGGTTCTACATAATTTGAGGTTAGCAAGTATGTTTGTTTGGTACAGTTGGGCATTCTTGATAATTTTTAGAACCTCTAGGTATATGTTGCGCTTTTTTTTTTTTTTTTGAAAAGCTATGGCTAAACACATCTCCAAAGTTCGAGAAACTTCACCCCAATCAGGTTTTGCAAAAGAAAAAAAAATGGAATCTATGGCCAAACACTAGCTATATCTTGGGCCAAAAAGAGGTCTAAAGCAGATTTTGGGATTTGGAGAATAGGTTTTCAGAAAAAAATATAATGAAACAATGCTTCCAAAAATCTATGGCCAAATAGGAGCTAAACATGATGAAATTGATTAGAGAATTCTTATGGCTAGCCTAACTAGTTTGGGGCTGAGGCTTGAATGATCAATTGACTTGTGACCTAACAAGACCAAATCTAGTAAAATTTTCCCAAAAGGAACTTATATAGCTATACCAAATCAGACAGAACTACGAAAGTAGAAAAAAACAATAAAGGGATGGAAGTGCCCACAAACCCATACTTACATGCACTACTATGGTTGGATAAAGATCAGGTTAAACCAAGAAATCCTCTAACTAGGTGGACTTATAAGCTTCCAAGTCCATAGCCAATATACTTTATTAATGCTATGCTTTGTTGCTTAATGGAAAAGTTGTGTAACAACTCAGAAGCGAAGCTGTACTTAGGGAAAAAATATGGTCAAAATAATTCAATAGCCATTACACTTTAGTGTATGAGACTGAAGTGTTAATACAAGAGACGTGAATGGTCTCGTCGCATTGTAACTTTGACCTAAACGTTTTGTAGACCTAGTTTGACTTTTCTTAACTTAACTCTTTTGAAAAGTAAGATTTTAGTGGTTATAAAAAAAGTAAGATTTTATTGATACAAAGCAGCACAAAAGAGGTGCTGCAGTATGTAGCTAGTTTTACCATACAAAACTCAATATGTTAGTTAATGATTCAACGAATTAAGTTAGACTATAGGAGTATCAACCACATTTACACCACAAAGCTAACAAAGGGCGCACCTGTATAGTAACCTGATTATATTGTTAATTATGCCATCTACAAGACTTAGTTTCCTTTCCTAAGTGCTATTATCTTATTTTTATTTCATTTTGAGATGTAACAGACTTGTATTTTTTGATAAGGTAATAACATTCCATCAACGAAGGGCATAAAAGCCCTTATACAAGAAGTATACCAAAAAGTAGAGACCTCACAAAAAATTATCGAAAGCCAACCAATCATCTATGCTTAAGGGTAACTCATGGGTGCAGAGCTGGACCCAGGATTTTGACGCAGAGGGGGCACCAATGACCACTGCATTAATATAAATATGTCACTTATTATGTGAAAGTTTCGCGTGCAACTCTTTGAGAACTTAATAATTATGCTAAGTTATTGGTAAATTAGTAGTATAAAGTACAAACTTCAAAACTGGAAGAAACGAAAATAGGTTTAGAACGGAAACAAAACAAACTCAACAAAAAATAGAAATAAAGGTGCTGCAAGCAAGTAGGCGTCATATAAGGACCTAAGGGCCACAACAACCAAATGCACCAAAGCAATGGATTTCTCTCAGGGTCCTTTTAAATACATATACATTCTATAAGGTATATACACCATATATGTACAAGGTATTCCCGAGGTTAGGGGGGACACGTGAGCCCCCTCCTAATAGGGTGGGTCCGCCGCTGCATGGGTGCACCAAAACAGAGTCAGGGAAAAGAGGCTACTCCTTAAATGTACAAAGCTCTCCTATTTCTCTCTCTCCAGATAATCCACATAAATGCAAGTGCAGCGACATCCCAAGCCCTACGTCTTCTTCTCCTTTTTCTCCAAGTCAAACTAAATGTTTGCTTCTTTAACCATTCCTGGCATCACCTACTGTAGGCCAAGCCACCCATAACCTCTCCCCACCATCGAGATGCAATCTAGTTGTGAATTAGAAGTCACTTACACCTTCCCCCGAGCATTTACACATGAAGCACCACCTTACACATGTAATTCTCCTCTTCTTCAAATTTTCAGCTGTTAGAATTGCCCCCCTTGTTGCTAACCATGTAAAGAAACACACCTTTCTCGATACTCTAGGGATCCATACTGAAAGATAAGGAAAGACTGCCTCCTCTCTACACAGAAGCTTCCCGTTAATCACAAAAGGCTGTGAGGGCCAAATTTACAGGGATATATAGCAAAATTCTAGGCTAGACAAAATATCTACTACTTTGTCCAATTCTCTTCAGCTCCAGCAGTGTTGTAATTCTGTTGAGTCCTTTGGCATGGCTCATTTCAGCTAAAGTAGTGGAGAAACATACTTGCAGTGTGGAAATAGGTGACCAGCATCCTAAGGCTCCCTTTCACACTGGAGGCCTCTGTTGCAGAGAGAGAACCATCTTCTTATGCAGGTTATGCCAAGAAATCAGGCCTCATGCGCAATATAAGGACTAAGGAGCTTTAGGAGAGAGTTAGTGATATTCAAGTTATAAACATTTTTTACCGGAATATCACCGATTCCTGAAAAATTCAGTGAACAAGCTCTAATAACCCAAACTAAGAGGGGACGCAATAGTCATTAGCCCAAAAAAGAAATCAGGAAATTGTGGGCTGGACACCACCAAATAAGAAACCATTTGTAAAGGGGATTTAAAGGGTTATTCAGACATAAGCTTTATTGAACATAAAGCAGAAGCAGAAGCTTTCCGCAGAAGCTTTCTAACATGAAACCAGAAATAGAGAGGAAGGGGAAAGAGGAGGAGGACAGAAAAATCAAGGTCAGACTATAAAAGAATTATTTTTATAGTAAGGTATGAATATTTTTTTTCTTATTTTTATTTAATTAACATTATGTACAATTATAGTTGGAAGTTTTTTAATAACCGTAGTGTCCAGGCTAGCATGTGCGCACCTCAATTAATTCCACGAGATACTTGCCACCTCCCAACAGCAACAAGTTCCGGTGGGGTTGAGATATGATATTAATGGGACTGACTTTAAATAGTGATATTAGCATTTGGAAGAGATGATATTCTACTAGGATTGATTGGGTTCATATACTCAAGATTATATTACATATCTATGTATTGTATTTGCCTTGAGATTAAAGATTTAAACATAGAAATTCACCGGTTTATCCTTAACTCCAAAATGGAGAAGTATTAGGTTAAGTCTAGTCTAATGGAGCTAATGGCTAGTAAATGAAGGAGGGACTGAAAGTTATGGATAACCATAGAATTTGAATAGGCTTATGAGCTTGACCGAGAGTTGACTTTGACTTTCACCAAAACCTATGGGGAATGAGATATATTGTGGGTAGATTGAAAACATTTGACTTAGTCTGAGCCTTGTAGAAGGGGCACATAGCTCCAAGCTGAGGTAAGTGGAGAATTAAACCTCTGACAGTTGTTTTCCCTAAACAAGCATGTGAATTGATTTTGATTGGTCATGAATGGTTTGAGAATATGTTTTAATTGCCCTGTATATGTAAAGAGTAGTGCGTGCTTGCCTGCTTGGTGGTAAGAATGTTTGAAAATTCACATCCAAGGGTGTGGCCTAGTGGACAATGAAGTGGCATGAGAACCTTGAGGTCACACGTTCAAATCCGAGTGGAGGCAAAAACACCAGATGGTTTCTTCATATTTGTCCAAGCCCTAGTGAACAAGGTTATCCCACACCTATGCTGTGGGAGGTAGCAGGTACCCATGGAAGAATTAGTCGAAGTGCGCTAGCAGGTACCCCATGAAAATAGTTGAGGTGCACACGAGCTGGTCGAACACCATGGTTATAAAAATGTGTTTTGGGAATCCTGCTGAGATTACTACTAGTTTTATATTTTGTTATGATGATTTATGACTTGATTCAATTTCAGCATCTCACTTCTAATTTTACTATACCCTCTTCTATATAAGCCCTCCTTATCTAATGTCTTGTTCTCCTAAACTATTATAAAATCCAAGAACAACACAATGCATTAGCTACTTACATATAATTGTCAACTTTTATTGGACAATAAATTGCTATATTAGCCTCAACAACCAAAGGTAGGAGTAAGGTCTGCGTACATCTTACCCTCCCCAGACCACACTTTGTGGGACTACACTGTGTATGTTGTTGTTGTTGTTAGCCTCAATAACCAATCGTACAGTTGATTGGAAATTAAGTCCTCCAAAGGACACACCTGCATTACCTAGTGCATAGATATCATCAATTTGTGGAAGCCGATGGAGTTTGCTATTTGCTACTGAAGTTGAATCAAAATTTGCAAAGGGGTAAGCTTCCAGAGTCTTAGACGGTGTGCGACGGCAACTTCAAATATTTATTCCAACTTACTCCCTCTGTTTCAATTTAAGTGTCTTACTTTCCTTTTTGGTTTGTCCCAAAAAAGAATGTCTCTTTCTATATTTAGTAAGTTTTCCAATTCCAACATCCTACATGGCAGGTTTAAGACCACAAGATTTAAAGGACTAAACACATCTTTAATTTAAGACCACAAGATTCAAAATTCTCCCTTTATTTCTTAAACTCCGTGCCCAGTCAAACTAAAACCCTTAAATTGGGACGAAGAGAGTACCTGCCACTGAACCTAAACCAAAATTTGCAAAGGGGTAGGGCTCCTCAGTGACATAGACGGTGTGCAACCGTACTACAGTAAACTTCGAATATTTATTACAAAATTACTACTGCATTTTTTCCCGATATGAACACAATTCATGATTTTCGAGGGACTAGCAAATCACGATAATACTGAGATAATTTTGTCGCTCAATATCATTCTCACATAACGAAACTTAGAGGTCATCAAACAACAACAAACATACCCAGTGTAATCCCACAAGTGGGGTCATCAGGGAGCATACATTAGTCAATTAGGTTAGGCAAAACATGAGTAACAAAGGGATCAACCTCAAATATCAGATCAATTGTTACTTACTGCTTACAAGTAGCGGAACAGCAGCCACGCGCCCAATTGTTAAAATCGTGGGCAACGTCAGCAACTTCTCCGACTTTGACGGTGGCGATTGCGACAGAGATTGTTTTTCACGGCGGAGATCATCCTCTTTGTGATCGGGTGTGGGTCCCATCTGAGTAGTATTAGTAGAAGAAGAAGAAGAAGAAGAAGAAGAAATACTTCTTACACCAAAATTAGCATATCCTCCCTCACGGAAATCACCGGACACTGTCCTCCACCACCAACAGCGGCGGCGCCTGTGAGTGGAGACACTAACGGCCGTGGAGTTAGAGGTGGTGGTGGTACCGGTGACGGAGGTAAAAGAGGGGAACAATTTGTAGGGCTTTCTGTTGTGAGAATAATAAATAGAGGAAATAGCGTTCAGTTTGAGAGTAGCACCGGGCATGTTGTTGTAATACGTACGCAATACAGCTGCTTAGGTTACTAGTTAGTAGGTGACAGGAGAATAAGGCTTTTTCTAGCAGTAAAGTTAAAAAGTTGGGCTGTCAATAACAGCACCTAAACTAAACATCGAATTGAGGAATGGGGTGGGGACAGGACTGAAGGGATATCCTGCTTCAGCACCTCTGCTTTTCCACTGGTATTTCTAACAAAATGGATACCTCCAAAATTTGTCTATTACTCATTTCTATACCCTCTTTTCGTGAAACACTAAATTACAACAAATTTTGATCTAAAATGTACTCCTTTTTCCTTAATTTAAATTTATGTGGTACTTTTCAAATTTTGAGATTCAAATAAATCTTTCTTTGACTGTAATTTTTTTTAAAAAAAAAAAAAATTATTAATTATTGTGACTTATAGTACTTTTTACGTACAATAACATACCCAGTTGAATCCCACAATGTGGGGTCTGGGGAGAGTAAAGTGTCACGCGTACCTTACCCCCACCTTGGAAGGTAAGGATTGCTTTCCGAAAGACCCTTCTACTCAAAAAGAAAATAAGGAAAACAAGGAAAAGAAAGATATTATACACGCAAATCAAAACAACGCGAAAACGAGAAATAGCAAGAGCAACAAAGTCATGATAAAACAGCAAAGATTGGCAAGACCAACACATAGAAGCAGGATAAAATACTCCTAATACGAGCCCTCTACACTGATACTCGACTTCCACCCCTTTCTATCACCCTAAGCCACGTTCCCTGTAGTTCCTCGGAGTAACGTCATGTCCTCGCCGAATCACCTCTCCCTGCGCCTTCTTCGCCACCCTTCCCTCTCTTCAGGCCCACCACTGCCATCCTCTCACACCTCCTCACTGGTGCATCAGCGCATCTCCGCTGTACATGGCCGAACCACCTCAACCTCCCTTCCCGCATCTTGTCCACCACAGGGGCCACACCGACCTTATCCCGAATCACTTCATTCCGAATCCTATCTCTCCTGGTATGCCCGCACATCCTACTCAGCATCCGCATCTCAGCTACCTTCATCTTCTGGACATGCGCTTTCTTACCTGGCCAGCATTCTATCCCATACAACATAGCCGGTCTAACCACCGCTTTGTAGAACTTTCCCTTTAGAATAGGCGGCACCTTCTTATCGCATAACTCTCCCGATGCGAGCTTCCATTTCATCCATCCCGCTCTAATACGATGTGTGATATCGTCGCCAATATCACCAGTTCCTTGGATGATCGACCCCAGATACTTGAAACTTTCTTTCTTCGGGATGATTTGAGTATCCAGCTACACGTCCTCGTCCTCTACTTGACTCCCATCACTGAACTTCGCACCCCTGCGCCGTGCCTTAGTCTCCGCTCAACTTGAAACCCTTCGACCCGCAGTCGCCGCCAAACCTCTAATCTCGCGTTAACATCGCTCCGCGACTCGTCAATAAGCACAATGTCATCCGCAAAAAAACATGCACCGGCGCCTCTCCTCGAACGTGGCTTGTCGTAGCGTTCATTGCCACGACGGCCGTAAACGAGCTAAGCGCCGACCCCTGGTGCAGGCCCATCGTGACTAGAAAGTGTTCCGAGTCACCTCCAACCGTCCTCACCCGAGTCTTGGCTCCATCATACATGTCCTTAATTGCTCTAATGTATGCTAGAGGAACACCTCTAGCTTCCAGACATCCCCACAGCACCTCTCTTGGGACTTTGTCGTAAACCTTCTCAAGGTCGATAAACACCATGTGCAAGTCAGTCTTCTTATCCCTATACTGCTCCACTAACCTCCTCACAAGGTGAATGGCTTCTGTAGTCGAACGCCCCGGCATGAATCCGAACTGGTTCTCCCAAATAGAAACTAACTTCCTCATCCTCGCTTCCACCACTCTCTCCCAAACTTTCATCGTATGGCTCAACAGCTTCATACCCTTATAGTTGTTGCAGTTCTGAATATCCCGCTTATTTTTATACAACGGGATCATAGTGCTCCATCTCCACTCTTCAGGCATCTTCGCCATCCTAAAAATAACATTCAACACCGCGTAAGCCACTCCAAGCCTCTCCCACCCGCATTCTTCCAAAATTCTACCGGTATTTCATCTGGCCCGGTAGCTCTCCCCCTGCTCATCTTCCGCATAACCCCCTCGACCTCTTCAACCTTGACCCGCCTGCAGTATCTAAAATCGCGGCGCCTCTCAGAGGGCTCCAATTCACCTAAAACGATGTTCCGGTCTCCCTCTTCGTTCAGGAGTTTATGAAAGTACGATTGCCATCTGCATCTAATAAGGGCATCCTCCACCAAAACTTCCCCTCCCTCGTCTTTGATACACTTCACTTGATCCAGGTCCCGATCCTTCCTCTCCCTCACTCTGGCAGGCCTGTACAACTTCTTGTCCCCGCCTTTTTCTCCTAAATCTTCATATAAGCGTCCAAAAGCAGCCGTCTTAGCCGTCGTAACCGCTAACTTTGCCTCCTTCCTCGCCTTCTAATACAGCTCTCTATTAGTCCTCTTCTCTTTCTCGTCTGTGCTCTCTACTAGCTTTAGATACGCTGCTTTCTTTGCTTCCACTTTACCTTGTACTTCTCCGTTCCACCACCAGTATTTTTTACGTAGTTTCCAAATTTTTTTTTATTTCAATAAACTTAAAGATTCATGGACGAATTCACAGTAAAAAAATTAGACTGTTTGAATCTCCAAATTCGTACTGCGCCACATAAATTGAGACATCGGGAGTAATATATTTGTTTTTCTTAACAGCGTTAGTGTTCAAACCAATTTGCATGCTATTATCCACCAAAATTTAGAAAAAATAAAAAATCATATTTTTTGTATTTGCTGAAACTTAAATTGTGGTTCTCGTTTAGCCAAATCCTTAGATATTGTAAATGATAAAAATTGTGTAGAGATGCACAAATTTATACATCGTGATATTTTGGTATAGTGCAACCACTTAGAGTTAGATGCAAGAGCAAATTTTAAAATATCTGTTACTCCTAATTTATGGGTAATAAATTGGTCTAAATTCTCCGAGCTGTTAGATAGATACACGTGGTAGAAAAGGGTAATATCAAGACATATAGAGGGGTCTGAGAACTATGCCTGAAGAGTTGGAGTGACATGTGAACGAGCTTCAGGGTAATTTGTGCCGGGCATACACAACGCGTCACGAGTTAGATAGTCATCTTATGCGTCCGGAAGATGGCAGTTGAGGATAATCCCTCATCCATATATTCAGGGGATCAGTCCACGATCTTCACGCAAATAACCGCTAGTACGTGCATAGGGTTAGGGAGTTAGTTAGCTAGGTCAAACCTACATGTACCCCTTTAATCCTTGATTTGTATCCCATTGAATCTCACACTTGAATAAAATTTTACTTGATGTTGTTCACTATGAATTTACGATTGTTTATGAGCATTCACTTCATCATTCTAGCAATATATTTAACGCTTCAAGAGATTGAATCAAATTTTATCTCCCTTTTAATTCAAATATTTCAATTATTCGTTATTGCTTCGCCTAGTCTTTAAGTGTTATTTTTGCTTCAAACCTAACATTACAGATTTACAGAATAACTGGATTAATTTTGTTGCTATAGACCCATTTTAGACAAATTCATCTGCTTTTCCTAATAAACGAATTGTAGGTTAAATAGTTTGTTGCCCACGGTAGGCCTAAGCAATATTAATTAGTCCAAGTTTTTTTTTCCTTCGTTGATTTTGTGTTTGCAAGAAAACCTATAGTTGACGAACAGTATTTGGCAGCTGCTAAGGCACATGATGCTATTGAACTCCCAAACCCTAATGAGACCTTCAATGAGGACAACCATGTGAACATAAATGGAGTCTCTGATGACGATGGGGAACAAGAGAAAAGCGAGGACCAGAGCCAATTTGAGCTTTGTGGTAGCCGAGAACCCCTCATTGAGCAACATGTCAGGGAAGTTCCAAGGCCAAACCATGCAAAAAAGAGTAAGGGAAACGCACAGCCTGCAAAGGAGGAATTCGCGTTCTGGAAATAGGCTATGAACGCGAAACTAGACAATATGTGATCCTTTTTGGCTGACAACAAAGGGTTGTTTTCGCAACCAAGGACAATTCCGGCCACAGGAATATCAAATCTCATGTTGGGGAGTTCTAGGTTAGCAGACATTTTTGGTAATTCAGGAGCCCCAGGGCTCGAGAGTAGAAATCTAGCAAACCGATATAATCTGCGTCGAACCGCATCACACTCGGGGATTAGAAGAAAAAAGGATCCAGGATGAATCAACCTAGCACCTAGCCCAAAGGAAAATACTGAGCCGACCCAACCACTTAGAGGGGTAGGACCTGTGGGGGTACTTGAACAATGCTTTGTGATTTCATCAACCAAGCTGGTTGAGGAAATGAAAATTTTGGGTGACAAGGTTAAATGGCCGAAAGAAATGAGATCAGGACTCGGGAAGAGAAATCAAGAATAATGTGTGACTACCATAGAGACCACGGATACATTACTAAAAATTGTTGAGGACTGTAATTGGAAATTGCCCATCTTTTGAAATTGGGTTACCTCCGAGAGTTCCTCAGCGACAAAGAAAAGCAGGTGTTAGCAAAGAATCGGACTGACATCGACCCTCCCCAGTGTGCATCTCCGAAGCGAGTCGTCAATGTTATTACTAGAGGAGCTGAGGTCAAAGGATTTTATATGCATAAATACGTCAAGGTCTCAGTCACCCGGATCAATAGGAGCCGCGATACGCTCCATAACATCACCTTTGGTGAAAAGGATACGGACAACCTAACGTTCCCTCACACTGATGCATTGATATTTACCTTATGTACGTGTTTCTAATGTTGATGTTGTTGACACCTAATTTTTTCCCTCCAATAATTTCATTTAATTATTCGGAGTTCTTGAATCACAAACGGGGTGGAATATACATTTTACAAGTTGAAAACAAGTTTACAAAATTATTCTGATGACATTTTGCCATTCCATTTGGCAAAATATCATCAAGTATGCTAACGTATATCATCTGGTATATTAGGTATATTTTCAAGAATTTTAAATGTATTTATCAAGAATTTAATCCAAAGTAGCGAGAACTATTATTCAATTAATTGTTTTTAAAGCTATTAATGTCAAATTGATATGTATTTTACTCCGTTAAACCAAGAAATTCGATTGATTGAATAGATGATGAATTACGTCTCAATTTTATAATTTGTTCAATTTCATTGCATTTACATTCAAAACAACCATAATTGAAATGGCCAAATTGCTTTAATTGATTAAAATTGAAATTTTCCATTTAATACATATGTTAATGATGGTCATAATTGAAATAAGAAAATAATTTCTACACTTTAATTATGGTTACAATTGAAATAGATTAGAGTTTTTAATTGATAACCCACATTTGGTGAAATCATATATATGCGCGCGCGCGCACCCACATGAGTGGCCATCAACTCATTTTCTCTTAAAAAGTCGCCAGGTCCAGCCCAGAGTTGGCCAGACCGCCCCAATTACCTTATATCTACATAGATATACCAAAACGACCCCATCTAGCACTATAAGACCAGAGTTTCATCCGTCTCCCCTTACTCCTCTCACTTCAAGCGTCATCCTCATTGTTTGGCAATGTCAGGGTTGTACGATTGCTTTCCTAGGCCACGCGCTGCCATTTGTGGCAAAGAATTAATTGTGCCTTCTCTCTCCGTCGTTATACAACCGCGAAGAGGTAAGAAAACCCATCTCTCTCTCTCTCTCCTATTTTGCTTTTTCTCATTCAGCAAGGACAAAACCCATTTTGCTCTCGATTTTCATTGGTTTACAACGAATTGTAAGGATTCAAGATAATCCCTTGCAAAGTCAAAGAACCCCACCCTTCAACATAACACACACCTTACAAGTCTCAATTCAAAACAAAAATACCTAATTTAACTAAGGATTTAGCAGCTTTGCTGAAACCTTTAACTAATTAGATTTTAAGTCTAAAAGTTTGTTTCTTTCTTTTTGGCTGAGTTTGGGGAGGAGTAAAATGCTTCAATCCTAATCTCGACAAGAAGCTGCATAAAGAAGAGGTAAATGTTCTTCCTTTAGTTATTTCTTTAAATTTTGATTTGTCTGTGTTTATGTTTGTGTGTTTATTTAGTTAATTATGTTTTGCTAGCATGTTTATTTAGTTATTAGCATGTTTGGTAGATTAGTTTAGTCATTAGTAGGCTTTATGTACTTGTTCCGCATGATTTCCTGTTTAGTCTGTATGTCAGTTAATTTATGAGTCTATCCTGTTTTAGTGTATGTTTATCTGCTTATTAATATTTGTGCTTGTTTTAGCTTAGCTTAGTTTTGGTTTATTAGTTTGATTACCATTAATTTCTTATGTAGTTTAGCTTGGGAATCACACATGTTAGGTTGTTATTTATTAACTTATTGTATGTGTTAGTGTGGTTTTAGTCTAGTTTAGTTGTTGTTTCAATTAAGTATGTGCTAAGTCAGGTTATTTAGTCATTAGCATGCCCACAAGTTGTTTAGTTTGTATGTTGTCTGAGCCTATGTTTGTGTGACATTTGCTGGTTCGCTAGCATGATTAGAAGATGTTCCTGATTGATCTTGCTTAGTTGTGTGACCCTGATATGCTTATAAGCTCATGTTATGCTTAAGTTGTTGTTTTACCTAAATGTCTACTAGTTCAGATATGGACCTATTCATGTATTTTACTCTAGTGTTACTATATGCTTGTTAAAATAACTCAATCTGATGGTCTGCTAATTATTCAGCTTGAACATAATTAGTTAGCATGCCTAGTAGTTACCCTTAATATATGAAGATCAATTTGAGTCCCATTGTTTGTGGGATTGATTTATTAGTTCAATCTTGTTTAAGGATAGTATGTCCTGTTCTGAAACCAACTTGTGTTCCTATGCTCATATGAACTAGATGAGTTTTAAAACCAGTATGTTGTTTCTTTATGTGATGGCTACCTAAGTACAGCTTAGCAAGAGGTCAACATATGTTGAAATCCCCGTGTGTGTGTATGTTAAAACTGTGAGGCCAATGCAATCTAGTGTTAGTTATCAACCCATCATGCTTTAAATATGCTGTGATTTAAATCAAATTTAGTTTTCAGGGAGAGTGGGTATTGTGACAATGTTAAATAGCCTGTCTCGAATCCTAACGTGTCATCTGCTTTGACCGGTGTTCTCCTGTGAGTGTATGTTTGTTTCTTGAGTGATGTTGCCTCTATTTTTAAAATGATGATGTTTGTTTAAGGCAGTTTAAGCACTATTGGATCTGTTGCTTTCCTGTTTGGTTCAATATGTACACATATGTCCTCCATGCCAAAGAAACTGATTAATTCATATGATATTATACTATCATGGTTGTCTGAGTAAAGCTAGTAGTCTGAAATAGCTAAGATATAATGAAAGATAAAAATTGGACTTCTGCATGATAAGTTGAACTGATAAGATTCATTTAGGATAAAAATGAGGTGGTACATGATCACTAAGTCTTAAGAGGTTGTCACTTGGATGTGATAAGGCAAGGAGTGACTTACCTGGGGCTAGGGAAAAGTTAGGAAAGACTTTGAGTTCATTTACTCAGTCTAGTACTACTGATCCTAGGCTGCTGGGGTTCCTCTTTGTTGAATCACACTCCTATGGGACCCTCTATGGTTTCAATGAATAGGAAAGGAGAAATACTGTGTGAAGGATGACATGTTAAAAAATGAAAATCTTGAAATATCTGTACTGGACATGTGCATTCTGCTTCTTCTTGCTAGATTTGTATTATGTCCTATTCTTATTGTCTCTTTATTATGGCGGGTTTGAGAAGTTAGAGTCTTGTTCCCCTTATAGCATAACCATAGTTGGATGTTCCATGGTTTAAGAGATTCTCAAATTAGCTTGAATTCCCTTGTGTTTCTTCCTAAGCATGTTAAGGAAAGGTTCGATGAAATAAAAATGATTGGTCAGCATGCCCCTTTTTCCCTTTCTCCTATTCTGTTTTTTCTAGGAAGTTGAATGGATGGTATAATGGCCTAGTATGGAAAGAAAATGATCCTTTGGTTGTGCATACTCTTTGTCAAATATGAGTGCTTTATGTAATTTTTCTTGAGATTTGAAGTCCTTGAACCTAGTAATTCCTTTTGTTGAATGATATGTTTGCAATGTTGAGCCTTAAATGTATGCCAATGTGTTTATATGGCTCATGAGAACCTTTGTATTCTTTCCATGTTGTCTAAAGTTGAATGAGGAATTTAAGTTGCCTGTGTGTGTTTGGGCCCTTTATCTCATGAATATCATGGCAGTTTTAAGGAGTGAATATGCTGAGTGTATTGATATATATCTTCTGTATATGTATGTATACATGTATGTTTAAGGCCACTTCAAAAATGAGTTCTCCCCCTCCCTTCTTCTTCTTGTTTGGCACTGTCGCGAATAAGTATACATCAGATATGCACAATATATATACTCCATATGTACTCTAGTGTATATGAGGTTGTATATTGTCTATACCCATAGTATATGGTACTATTGTTGATAAGATGGAATTGATATGTGTCGAACCGGGCTGGTCCTTTAATACTACATTCTTAATCACTGTTTTGGGCTTTTCTCTGCCATCATTTGCATTCTACTTGTCTTTAAGTGTATTTGGACTATTCTTTTCCTATCTGCTTCTTCTTTCTTGATTTTCTTTATGCAATATAGTAGATACCACTATGTTATACTTGATATACACGCTAATATGTGTGATCATGTTCAAGTGCTTTCCCTTTAAATTCGTGTTGAATTAGTTATTAAGTGAAGATACCCTCTGACCTCCATTTTCCTTTTCCTCTCTCCCTCTTTGCATGGAATCCGACGACGTGGGCCATTTGGACCAAGTTCAAATAAGCTATAGTTATTGGGCCAGAGACCCAACATCCTTTTTTCATCGAGTTCGAGATGAAAACTTGAAGGCCCAATCATGAGTGAAAATGGCTAATTGGTGGGCTCGGTAGGCCCACTAGCCTTCCTTTCTCTTTCATTTTTTGTATATGTATTTGTAAATACCCTTGTAAGAATGTTGTAAATATTGGAACCTATGTGGGTGGAACCCAGTTGAAATTTAGGCAAAACGATCCATGCGTCATTTAGAATGAATAGGAACCCGAATCATTTCAAACTCAGACCCAACAAAAGATAAAGATTACTCTTTCTTTTCAAAAAATGACAAAGAAATGATTTTTCTCCCTCTTAATGGAATTTCTGTAAACTGAAAACAGTGGAGTACATATTTTTTGAAAAGGTTAACTTTTCTTAAACTTGAAATTTCTGAAACTGAAAACAGTGAGCATTTTTTAGAAACCCAACTTTCCGTTTTTCTTTTTCAGAAATCACAGAAGGATAATGAAAAAATGATTTCCCAAAGAAGTGTTATTGAAATAAAATTTCAAACGGTATAAGAGGTTTAAATGATTTCTTTTAAATTCTTTTGGGCCAAGCACACTTTAATTGAAAATAAACTAGGAGAACCTTATTTGGACCCAAATTAGAGGAAAGGGTTTAAATGAGATATCGTTGTTGACCTTCAATACAAGTAAAATGGATTAATGACTTGTAATTGAAAAGAGATACTTTTATAAACTTGTATAAAT
Source organism: Lycium ferocissimum (assembly GCF_029784015.1). Taxonomy (NCBI): domain Eukaryota; kingdom Viridiplantae; phylum Streptophyta; class Magnoliopsida; order Solanales; family Solanaceae; genus Lycium; species Lycium ferocissimum. The sequence goes on along the minus strand of NC_081347.1, from coordinate 31,839,207 downwards.
TTCATACGCTTGGAACCGTTTCATGAAAACTTAAAAGGACAAAAGAAGACATCATTTGTGCCAAATTAAGTTGAACTCTACTCAAGAGAAATCTTGGGTGTGTTTTTGGTCCAGAAATGAAATGACCACTTTGATCTTATACACATTTTCCAAAAGGGCTCAACTCTTCTCTTCAAGAAATAAAGGACTTTATCCAAAATATTTCAAATGATATGCCATGATAAGATATACAAGATTTTAAACTATTTTTAGTAAATAATTACAAATCACACATTGAAGCTCGAAGGTTAATCGTATTCTACGAATTCTTACTATCGGGGTGTGTTAACGCCTTCCCCGAAGAATCACGTAACCCTTACCTCGAACTTTGGTTTAAAGGGATTTTTCTCTTGTTTGACTAAACCCTTTTAACTCGTTTTTCCTTATTTCCCTTAATAAATTAGGTAGTGACTCTAAAAAATAATAAATCCAAAAAGAGTCCACAAAATTCGAAGTAGCTTTTATGCCTCGTGTAAAAGTGAATCGTAATAGATAGCTACTCTGCTAGGGATTTTTAATTAGGTTCTAGCCATAAGGGTTTCAATATTATGTGATTTATTGTGATTCTTTACTTATTTGTTCACTTTCTTGTATATAACTGTCATTGCATGCATATCATAAATTCCGCCAACACTGGCAAAAAACTGCATGGTTTCAATATGCTACAAACTGGTTCGCGGTCGATCCTTCACTAAAAAATCCAAATTATTTCCTTGGAGCATGTTGAAGGCAGAGTTGGTTCGCGATCATTCAATAACCGACAACGGTTCACCTCGAGTAGTTCGCTCGAGTCCTAAAGTCATTTGAAAAGCCCACTCTAGCATTGACAAGGATAGAACGAGACCAAATTCCAACAGACTAGCGCATGCTTAACTAGATGGGCATGGGTATTTGAGATGTATCTAAGCCTATTAAGAGACTACCTTGTGTCAAGACGGTCTAGGATCCGAAGGCACCGCAGCCCACTATGTGCTAATTGGAAACGTGACTTATGCCTATGTGTTGAACCATTGTCCTTTGGGGGGGGTGGGGGGAGGGGGGATGAGAAAAGTAATCGGGTTTTGTTCTGTAGATGTTGACCAATCTAAAGTTCAACATGGTCCTCAAGGCACCCGATATGCTGAGAATTTGGTGGGGGTGGTTAGATGATGCACAACAAAGGGAAGTCACAAACTGCATAGGACACCTACCCTAATTAATAACCATGAAGGGTTGTAGGAAGCTAATCGAAGTGATCGCAGGATACTGAGGTTGTGATAGGATGGTGTGTAGGTTTGGATATGTAGAGATAACCCCGACTTTTGAGGAAATCCGAGATTGCATGGATAGCAATGGAACCTGCTTAAGTAGGAGGAGGACCCGACCATCACCTTTTAATCCCGCATAAGCCTACCCCCGATGAAATATTGAAACTACTATCGTTAGCCCATGCCAATTGGATCTTCAGTCCAACCATAGCCTGTAGAGATTTGTACAACCGATTCGAAACCAAAAGGGGATTCTTCGACTATATTCCGAACCTTTGCCAATGGGGATGCTACTTGACCCTTAACCTTTTCCACATGCCTATTGGGAATCATGGTCTTTCTAGAAAGTATAAGTATAAGTATGCATTCTTGACATTACAAGGGAATTAGAAATGAAACGAATCGAATCGGAGCAAAACAGAGTGGTTCAGAAAAACTGCTGAAACCAGTCAGCGTTGACGGCCCAAAGGACGACCGTCGACATGCCGATGAGCTTTCGTCTGGCACCGGAGACAGGGTTTGGCCATCAGGCATCTCAGGCTGCAGTTCGACGGGGCATGTCGACGACCGTCAACCCTGCTCGTCGACCCGCGGATCTGGAATTTTCCAGCCCTAATTATAAATATAAGATCCCATGTTTTTACTCCATTATTCTCCCAAAAATAGATCCTACATCTCTCTAGAACTCTCCAAAACCCTCCCTCTATTTCTATAACAAATCTATACCCCCCCCCCCAAAAAAAAAAAAAAAAAAAACCAAGATCAAAAGTAAAGATTAAGAGATTCATGTACTAGGAAGCCTATTAGGGTTTGTGAAGAGTAAGAATTTCTTTGGCATTCAAGTGAGGGATTTCATTCTAATGGAGTATATTGACTCAAGGCTTGTTCCTAAGTGATTAAGGTGAGTTTTATGTTTATTTCATATTATTGAGAATATTGAGTGGTTAAAAGACTTGGATTATGGAAGAAAGTGGAATATGAGCTTAAATATGGAAATAATGGTATGTTGGGTAGTAAGTTAATGTGAATCATGATTCTTAGTATGAGATGAATATAATCTCGTTATATATGATGCTAATGATGTTGAGGAAATGTATGTGAGGAATAAATACGATGTTGTATTATAATTATGGTTATGGAAATGTATGTGAGGAATAAATACGATGTTGTATTATAATTATGGTTATGGATATCCTTGGAGGGAATTGTGAGAATTTAATAATGCTTAGCTTAAAGAGGTTATTAATTAGGATATTGTGGGTGTTGTTATTGATGGTTGGGAATTGTTACAGTTGGAGAAAGTGGTTGAAACAATGGGGATATTTCCCAATTTTCGTTAGCTCTTAGTCGCTCTAGCTTAAGCTTAACTATGTCTTCAATTATCTAATCTTAGTACGAATTCCCTTGAAGGTAGAATCACAAGCTTGAGGGGCACGCAATTAGACGATAGAGTTGAAGAGATACAAAGGTATGTGAGGCTAGTCTTTTCTTTTTCCAAGGCATAATTCCTATGACATGACTTCCTTTTTCTTCCATGACCTTCTTACATTCCGAAAACTATGAGTCTATGTTTATAAAGAGCTCCTCATGAGATAAAGATAAGAGATACGTTACGAATATGATAATGATGACGACGAGTCTGAGTCTAGAGATTCTAAAGCTCATGATATAATATTTTTATGAAGCAAATGATCCTTATACGATTCCTTGATGTTACTCGTTATTGCTAGACTCACCTTATAATGCTAGTCCCTGCAAGGTGAGACATGATGATCACGACTACTCTATAATGGAATCGGGGGTTCTCGACCTTACGTTACCTCGATAGAGTCATAGTTTTTAATTGATTTCTATTGCATGCTTTATGATAAGTACTTAATGATGAGATAACACCGTGCCTAGATGTACGGGCATGACATCGCGAAGGTGCACGGCTTATGATTACACTATGCCTAGATGGCCGGGCATGACACCGCGAAGGCGGACGACTTATGATTACACCGTGCCTAGATGGCCGGACATGACACCGCTAAGGCCGGCGGCTTATGATAACATCGTGCCTAGATGTCCGGACATGACACCACTAGTGGGCGGCGTGTGATAGTTACCTGGACGCGGGTTAACGGTGATGGTATATTTGATATGCATAACATGTGTTTTCTATTAAAAGCTAAGCAGGTTATATCTTCGCCTCATGTTTCATCATTTCTTTATTATGTTAGTATTATTCATGCCTTACATACTCAGTACAATGTTCGTACTGACGTCCCTTCTTTTTGGACGTTGTGTTCATGCCCACAGGTAGACAGGGAGACGGTGCAGACCCATAGGAGCTTATCTTTTCAGCGGGTTTAGAGGGGTCTCCACTACTCCGGAGGTGCTACTTATGGTCGTATTATTTTGTGTATATATTTGGGTATGACGGGGTCCCATCCCCGTCCTTATGACACAATACTCCGAGAGAGGCTCGTAGATACGGATACGTGGGTAGTTGGCCCATGGATATATATCGGTGTATATTTTGTATATCATTTTTGTACACACACACACACACACACACACACACACACACATATATATATATATATATATATATATATATATGTTACCTTCGAGATTGTGTATGTTCAGGTTGGGTATGATAACTAGCATAAGGAGTGGTGCTCGGTAGTCAGCTCCGGGTACCCGTCATAGCCCCCTAGTCCGATCGTGACAGCAAAACTCAACTTCAGGTGTACCAACAACATGGCTGAGTATGAAGCATGTGTCCTCGGCCTCAGGATGGCGTTGGACATGAACATACAGGAGTTGTTGGTAATCGGGGACTCCGATTTACTCATAAATCAAGTAAAAGGGAATTGGGCCACCAAAAATGATAAAATACTCCCGTATGTAAATCTAGGCAAAGACTGTGCGGGAGATTCAAGAATATCGATTTCAAGCATACCCCAAGAGCTCAAAATGAGTTCGCAGACGCGTTGGCTACGATAGTCTCCATGATGCAGCACCTCGAGAATGCTCACATTGACCTTCCGGAGATCACACTAAGAGAAGATCAGGCTCACTGCGCCTACGTCGAGGCCGAGCCAGATGGCCAACCATGGTACGCTGACATCAAGACATTCCTAGAGAAGGGAAAGTACCCCCCGAGTTCAACAAATCAGAAGAAGACTATCAAGAGGTTGGCTAATGGTTTCTTCTTGAACAAAGAAGTATTGTACAAAAAGACACTTGACCTTGGGTTACTCAGGTGTGTGGATGCCGAAGAGGCTACAAAATTGCTGAAAGAAGTGCACGCAGGGGCATGTGGTCCCTACATGAATGGATTCATACTCGCAAAGAAAATCCTGAGGACAGGATATTAGTGGATGACCATGGAGCATGACTCGTGCAAGTTCGTGCAGAAGTGCCATCGATGCCAGATACATAGAGACCTAATCAAGGTACCTCCTACGGAATTACATGCGATGAGCTCACCATGGCCGTTCGTAGCATGGGGGATGGACGTCATAGGACCCATCGAGCCTCCGGCCTCCAATGGACAACGTTTCATCTCAGTCACCATCGACTACTTTACTAAATAGGTAGAAGTAACTCCACACAAGTCAGTGACCAAGAAAGTCATGGATGACTTTGTTGAAAACAATCTGATATGTTGTTTTGGTGTACCAGGATCCGTCGTCACAGACAATGGTGCCAATCTGAATAGCCATTTGATGAAGGACATTTGCGAACAATTCAAGATAACGCACAAGAACTCTACTGCCTACTGGCCGTAGATGAATGGAGTCGTGTAGGCTGCTAACAAAAGCATCAAGAGAATCCTGAGGAAAATGATCGATAACTACAAGAATTGGCACGAGCAGTTGCCTTACACTTTGTTGGGGTACAGAACGACAACCCGAACTTCTACTGGGGCAACTCCGTACCTCCTTGTCTATGCTACAGAGGCAGTCATACCAGCAGAGGTGGAGATCCCTTCGCTCAGAATCATCCAAGAGGCGGAGCTAAATGTTGCGGAATGGGTCAGAAACCACTACGAGCAGCTGGACACGATAGACAAAAAGAGAATGGTAGAGGTATGCCATGGATAGCTGCACAGACAAAGGATGTCTCGAGCCTTCAAAAAGCGAGTTAGAGCCCAACTCTTTCAAATTGGACAACTCGTACTCAAGCGAGTATTTTCTCACCAAGAAGAATGCAAAGGAAACTTTGCACCAAATTGGTAAGGACCGTACATAGTCAGAAAGGTTCTATTAGGAGGAGCCGTAGTTCTAGCTGAAATGGACAGACAAGAGTGGTCCAAAGCCATCAATGCGGATGTGCTCAAGAGATATTATGTTTAGGATTCCATCTTCTTATAGATGCAATATCATTCCCATATAGTTGTGTCTTTTACTTGTAATCATATCTTGTAATAGAGCAGAAAAAATGAATCAGCAATGTAATGAACTACGCAACAACTTGACTTCCCCACAATGGAATAAGTAGGTAGTCCTTATCGGAACTGGTCACATTATTAGTAAAACCAAAATTCAGTTACTTTCTTTTGAACTACGTTCGACTTGAATTCCTGCTGCGACAGGATACGTAGGCGCTTTCGAGCTCAGTCATCATAAAAGAAAAACCCAAGAAGCCATTAGGAAAACCGCAGAGACAATAAAGCAGGAGGAATCGATGAGATCAAGCTGCAAGGACCGGCGCCAGAGTCAGCCAGTGTTAACCCTACACCGGGGCAGAATTTTTAAGAGGGTCTCAAAAATTCCTACCAGAAACAATCGACAAAGAAAATGGCAAAACAAAGCCATACACTGGGATAGAATTTTTGAGGGAACTTAAAAAATTCCCGCATAATAAGAAAGAGCAAGGGCCGCTCAGAGTAGATCCAAAAATCGGGGCAGGATTTTCGAGAACATCTCAAAAATTCTACCTGTTTGGAAAGTCTACAATCATACCTCCTGGGAGAGCCGGAAGACCTCGTTCAATGGCACATATCATGACAAAGGTTTTTCAAAAAATAAATAATAAATATATAAATAAAAAACAAACATGCTTTATAATAAATATATAAATAAAAAACAAACGTGCTTTACAAAATTTTACTTTAGATTCTCAAAATACACCCATTAGTATAAGTATGCTCTAAACCATCTCTCAAAAATATCGAGCCCAAGAGGGTTCGGAAGAGCACTAAGAAGAGTCGTCCGACGGGAGGACAACGACACTAATTGGCCTTTTAGGGAACTTACAACTTTTCTGTGGATGCAGGTTTGTAACAGGACAGTAGGCGCGCCACTAACGGTCTACTCACAAGAAGGCCGAAAGACAAAAACTCGGCCCAGCAAAGAAAGACCAATCACAACAAAAATGGCTAATAAAGACTCATCTAGCCGCAAGGGTCACGAAGAAAATGAGAGTAAAAAAAAAACGACCAAATGGGTCATGCAAAAGGTGAATACCAAGGATATATCAAACCAAGAAGGTCGCAATGAATGAGCATGAAGGTATATACGACCAAAAGGGGTCATGACAAAGACAAAGGTGCATATCCAACCACGAGGGTCACAACCCATGCTACGGACGAAAGAAAGATTATCTAGCCAAAAGGGCCATATCTATCACCCCATCATATTTTTACTTTCCTGTTGCCAAGAGGGCCATTGCACGTTTATTTTTCCTGCTGCCAAGTGGGCCACTCATACAAACTGCCGAGAGGGCCATTCATTCATGCAAATTGCTGAGAGGGCCATTCATTCATACAAACTGCTAAGAGGGCCATCGCACGTTTATTTTTCCTGCTGCCGAGTGGGCTATTCATACAAACTGCCGAGAGGGCCATTCATTCATGCAAACTTTCAAGAGTGCCATTGCATGTTTACTTTTCTGCTACCGAAAGGACCATTCATACAAACTAATGAGAGGGTCATTCATTCATACAAACTGCCAAGAGGGGCATTTATATAAAGCCCAAGAGAGCCATTCATACAAACTGCCAAGAGGGCCATTCATACAAACTACCGAGAGGGCTTTTCATTCATACATACTGCCAAGAGGGCCATCACATTTACCTTATATATATATCTGAAATGTTGTCAAGTTTAGGAAGCAAGTGCGCAACCGCCATAAAAACCGGCCGAGTCAAACCCATCGAATTGCGGAGCAAACATTGAAACTTTTTCTTACGCGACCGGCCAAGAGGGGTGCCTCAGAGTCAAGTGTTCGGCCGGGGACTTGGAACCCATCCACTCTCAGACTCAGCCATAATTTATCTATTTTTGATTTCTTTTACTAAAATCGCGACCGGTGGGGTACACACTGGGAAATTCGAAGATACTTCGGCATAAGGGACATACTCTTCTCCAGCGGGTCGAACTACATGTGGCTTGATTCCCAAAGACTAGGGATATGTAGGCGAGCTTAAAACCGTGATAGTTACCACCCTCAACAAGTCTCCGAGAAAACGGACTAAACAGTAATCTCGTGATTCCTTCGCCATACACTTAAAAGTCTTTAATAGAGTCGAACTACAAGTGACCTAAATTCTCGTATAGCCTGAGATATGTAGGAAACCCGGAGATCAGGGTTCGGCCACACTTATGTGATTTGCATGAGATTGAAGGATATAATGAGCAAGGTCAATCAAAAATCAGGGTTAGTCAAATTTCGTTGCTCAGGGATGGTCCCGCCATCTTTGAACACCGAAGGGGCAGTTGTTGACACCTGATTTTTGACCTTCCATAATTTATTTTGATTACTCGGAGTCTTTGGATAATAAATAAAATAATTGCACACTCACGGAGGACCTGAATGATTCTTATATTATTATTCAGGCCAATATTTTACTTCCCTAAATTAATAGAGGAACCTTCAAGATTCTATTAATCATTTAGAAATTTACCGACATTTTACAACATTTTTATAGCATTTTATGAAATACTTTTATAATTTTATCAGCAACAGAACAATTTTAAACAATTGTTCATCTAATTAATCAAAATCAAGAAAATTAGACAACAAGGCAATTTATCTTATTTTATCCAAGGAATTCATGTAATTAAAAGACTTTACCATTGTACCCCTCAAAGCTTTGAATTTTGTATGTTTACATAACTCTTCCAATTTGACAAAATTGTTTTGACAAAATTTTAATTTAGTTTTAATTGTTGTGTTTTTGCATAAATGACTACCTCATAATTAACCAAGTCATGTTTTAAAATAGCTGGGGTCATTTTGCAAATTTATCCCCCTAATAGCTTTAATTGAGATGCCCAATCCATTGGCAAATCAATTGAAGTCATTAACGCAAATTAATTTTAATTGGTCAAATTAGCACCAACATAAGGCTATATTTGAAACAATTAAATATTAAGATTAGTCAAGGGTATTTTTTTTTTGTAATTAATCACATAAAAGGCTTGATTGCAACCCTTATTTAATTTGCGGGTCAATTAAGGCCATGTTTGCAAAAAACAGGTTAATAATCACTTTTTAAAATTAATTACGTCTTTATTTGGCTATGTTTTTATTAATTTCAATTATAATTAGTTATCTTATGTGCGTACCTATTTTACCAAAATACCTGTCCTACCCCTAAGTGTATGTATACACTCGACACACACTCATATGCGCCTTTTGTATACATTAAAGGGCCCCTTAGTTTTTTAAAAGAAATAGGACCAGGTCCAGCCCATGAAGGGCCGACCCGGGCCAGCTAACATATAATACTCCTTCATTTATACAAAACAAGACCTAGGGGGTCATTTGCAAATTTACATAGAGGGGCTAGGGTTAAACCCTAGCTGCCGCCTCACCGCTACCCCTCTCGCCCCACCGCGCACAAGTCCCATCGCTGGTTTTGGTGATGTCCCCGCTATGACATCGGCAGGTAAGGCGGAGAAAGGAATGCTTCGTCCTTTTTTCGAGTTTTCTCTCTAAAAATCTGTTATATCCCGTATTTTGAACAACGGGACAATCCGGATTAACTACTATAAGTTAGGGGCAAGACTATTCCGGGATACGAAGTTGAGATTTTTGTTTGTTTTAAAAGCACAAGTGGTGTATGACTTTATTGGCATGGAAATATTAAGGAAACATTTGGGGTCAAATTCTATTTTTGGAAAGTAATTAGTGGATGAAAAAAAAAATATAAAAATAAGGGGCCATGTGGCCGGCCACCTTAGTGTGGGCCATGGCCACATGGATGGCCATTATATGAAATTAAAAGATGACTAAGTAGTCATCATATTCATCTTCTTCTTCACTTTAGAAAATTCAAGAACCTTGGAGACAAAAAAAAAAAAAAACTCCCATTCGCCATAGCTTGCAATTTCAAGACCAAGATTAAGCCATCAAAAATTGTTTCTTCAAGCAAACCTACTAATTGGAGGGTCTTTATTAACGTGGGAGTGTTGTTGGGATCAATAGACTACTCGTTTTCACCCTTTGCC
>NC_081347.1:31723575-31829374 GCF_029784015.1 Lycium ferocissimum | reverse complement strand
AACTTACCCAAAAACTTATAAGACAATCTAAATGGGCTCCTAGTTGACTATTGCAGCCTGTATGTGTTTAAAAATGGGTCTGATATCTTTTTTTTATTTTTTATTTCTAAACTGGGATGATTCTTATACCAATAAGCAAACGGGGTAGCATGTGTTAAAACTTGATTGATGTGATTTAAATTGATTGCAAATGACTCATAATGAATCCTTTGAAAAGAATCAGCATCTATATGTAAGATATTTGTCACCCTAGTCAATGCTGTAACCATGAGGGGATTCTCTTATTTTCCTCTGTGGCTACAAATGAGATACAACTTTCATGGACCAAATATTGATCTTGTGTTGTACATTGTATGCTGTCTCAGTCCTGAAACTTGAACTCTGAACTATTGTAAATTGTTCTAATTCTGTTACTCTATGGGTTGTTTTATTGAGAGCCATGTTCGTTGTACCTCCAGCGATATTGGGCTGCTATTTCTCCCATCTGAGACTTTGTGCTTTATTTTTTTCTTCTACTACACTTAAAAAATAGAAATGCTGAACTGCTTTGTCTAGCTAAGATCTGACTGTACACTGCCATCCTTGCTATTTTAAGTAATTTGATTTGTTTAACACTTATGACCAGACCTGCTTAGGTTGTGGACTCCGTTTTATGCCCAATATGTGTGTGTCATTCTAATAGGCCATCTCCTCTTTCCTTTCTAGAAATCCTATATTTTCGGTACTCTTTTGAATGTTTAACGTTTGCTGTTATCATTTGAATTATCCTGAGTTTCTCAGTTCTGTGCACTTCCTTGTCCCATTTGGACATGTTGTTTTGAGATGGACCATGGTAGTTTGGGGTCGTCCAGGCCTTTCCCGGTGTTAGCCGTGCCTGGGGTTCTCAGAAACCCCTTGGAACTTGTGCGACATCAGGAATACGGGGCAAGGACCCAATCCCCATGCCATTTGAAGTCTCTAATCAACAAATTATCCAGTTTAAAGACAAGGATGGGATAAGTGCAGGAGTGATATAATTTATTTTTTATTATGTGTACATGTTTGGTTTAATTATTAGTGTGATAAATGCAGTAATTATAAACTAACCGGGTTCCCTCTATCTTCTCTTCACTTGCATGACCACTCCGGTCTAGGCAGCCTACCTGTTGGACCAAAGGCCCAATAGGACTTTTATTTCAAAAAATGGAGATAATCGAGTCCGTGAAGATAAATAGTGAGGCACGCAGAAGGCCCAACTATGGGTGTAAATGGACAACTAGAGGCTTGGTACACCCCTAGTCTACCTCTCTTCTTTTTCTTTTTATGCCCATGTTATTCATTTACTTGATTTGATGTATTTGTAAATGTGTATAAACTCATACTGTCACACCCCGATCTCACTAGGGTGTGATGGGCACCCGACCTCGTAACCGGAGCCGAGTGAACCCACTGACTCTTACTACGTACTGATTTTTTTTTGAATCTCTACGTCAAGTATACATAATAGGATTGCTGAAACATTCTTTTTCTTTTTGCTTTTAAATCAAATAAAATATGTAACCGTACAAAACTTGTATCATAATACGAGCGACTCACGAAACCCACGACCGTGTGTGTCCTTAACTCCGAACAAGACATCATAGCATAGCACGGCCGACTCGGCGACACTCCCGAACAAATGGAGTTTGCAACCGCCGGGAACATCTTCTATAATGGCGTCTGATCATCTGGGTGTACCTGCGCGGCATGAAACGCAGCCCCCGAAGAAAAGGGGTCAGTACGAGCATTGTACTGAGTATGTAAGGCGTGAATAGTAACATAATAGGAGATATAGCGATGAGTAGCAACATAGTAAAAACTGTACTCAAGTGTAATAACGGGAGATGGAACCGTAAAACATATCATGTGTCGTAAACGTAAATGCTCCGTACATCCGAGTGCCTCGTGAGGCGGATTCATGCATGCTTATCGTACTTCTACATACATACATACATGCTGCGCATCACATAAGGCATCATTAGCCCGCGTCAAGGTAAATCTCATGCCGCCCACTAGTGGTGTACCGCCCAAGACATGGTATATATAAGCTTGCGCGCGCGTGTACGCGGCCATATAGGCACGGTGTGATCATCTGTGTCGCCCGCCTTAGCGGTGACTGCCCGGCCATATAGGCACGGTGTAACTATCACAACTTAAGCATGCATAAGAGCCCAATGAAAAGCTATAACTTTCTCGGAGTGACGTAAGGTCGGAAACCTCCGATTACTTTATGGAATAATCATGGCGCTTTGTCTCACCTTGAAGGAACAATTATAAGGCGAGACTATCAATCAAGGATAACACCACGGGAAAACATAAAACGGGATCATAACCTATCATTTCACATACTTTGAAGCCTTTAAAATAGTCATTATCCAAAAATAGCTTAACACTTCATATCGTCGTATTCATGGTAAAGACATATCCTTGACATGTTCATCATAGACGTTTCCTCATATCGGGCATCATCATCGTCATCATAAAACCATAGTCGTCGTTTTAGTCATAAAACTATCAAAAACGTAAAACTGGGACTTTGAAGAAAAATGAATATTTTTGAAAACATTTATAAACTTTTAAGAAGAAAAGTCATGCTTTAAAATCATAATTTCTAACTTTTGAAATAAGGACGTTATGGGAGCATTTATAATATTACGCCATACGATTCATGCCATAGAAGGAAAGAGGCTTAGCCTTAACATACCTGCGCCGCGCCTTACTAGCTACGCTTATTCATCCAAGCTTGGTTCCGCTAGTCTACATTCAAGAAAGTCAGCACTATCGTTAGATTCATCCACATGTACTTGTCGTAACCTTTCAAGTTCATTCACTTATGGTCTGCCGAAATTTCGGCAGCATCTCCCCTGTAAATATACCACCCCTGAGAATATGGCTCGACCCAATTTATCCATTAACAACAATCCGAGAATTCAACTCGGCCAAACCAACAACAATGCCAACAATTATTCTAGCAACACTTCAATATTCAATTCAATTCAATTCACATAATACTCCATCAAATCAATCGACATACTACTTCTCCCGAAACCTTCAAATTTAACAACAACCATACATTTCATTATCATCTATATTCATTAACTTTAACCACATTCTTCATTCAACGTCACATAATCCATAACGACAACAACTAGAATGTCAAATTACATCAATTTACACTAACTTACCAAAACATCTCTTTCAACCATAATCACCTCTTACACGTTTTCTCGCATTTTCATCCATCTCTCTTTGTTACAACATAAAATTTCATAAATTTATTCGTTTCTTTCCATGCAATGCAACACACCCACACGGCCACTCATGCAACACACGGCCACAACACTACATAGATTTTCATGAATTCTCACTCATTTCTATACATTACAATAGCAACCAAACTACTAAATAAAATTAATTCCTCTTCTACACATACTACTATATTCGGCCACACTACAACATCCATATTTTTCATGAATTTTTTTCCATGTTCTCTGCATTACCACAACAACCAACATGCTTCATACACTTAATCCATTTTCTCTACACAATATAACTCATACACGGCTAACCAATATTAATTATGCACGGCCACTTCAATTAACAAGGTTCCACATATGTTTTTTCATTCATTTCTCCATGCTACAACATATACCAAGCATCCATAACACATGAAGAGAAGATTGGTTCTTACCTTTCCACTTCTTTCAACTTTCCACTTGGCTTAGGATCACAAACTTGTACAAATGAATGATTTTCTTGTTCCAATGAATCTTCCATGTTGTAGAGGACGTTTCGTTTGCTTGGAATGCTAAGGAAAATAATTCCTCTACTTGCTCCCTCCATGGCCATGTTCGGCCAAGCCTTGGCCGAACACCCCCCCTTTTTTTTTTTTTGTTTCTTTCTTTCTTTCTTTCTCTCCACTCCTCTAATTAAAAGATGACCAACTCTATATATATATAATTCTCTCATAACTTATATATATTTATGCTCAAGCCCCTCAATTTGGTCACATGTCCCTCTTCTTTCCTCTCTAGAATTTTCTTCTTTTTTCTTCAAATTTCTCAAAGTTTCAAAGAAGACTAAGTGTCTTCTTGTGCAAGCTTTGGTCCATGTAAATTTTTATGATTTACAATTAGCCCCCCCTTTAATTAAAATAAAGGCATGTAGTGCACGGCTTCCATATATATATACTTTCTTGAACTTTGCAAAATGACCATTTTGCCACTTTTCTCTTAAATATTTCCATGAACCATTTCGCGAATTTCCTTTTCGCCCTCAACCTTTCTCAATATTCCATATCAACAATATTCTAAAATAATATTAATAACCTTTGAGCGCATTAAAATAGTTTTGAAAACGATCTTACTGTCCACATTCCACGACTTCGAATGTCCCAGCGCACGAAATACGGGCTATAACATCACCCCCTTTAGAACATTCGTCCTCGAATGTTCAATCTAGTCTTACGGGTGTCATAATATTTCGGGGGGATCCCTTTTTGTAGTCGTCTTTTCCCCTTCCATTTCGCTCACTCCTTATCCTTTACCTCATTCCTTTTATAATCAAACTCATTAGAACCTTTTCAGAGGTCCTCGTTTGATATCATGGGTTTTCTAATTTCCAACCAACGCATTACCCTTGTCTTTCTCGGACCATCTCTTTTACACTACGCTTCACCACCACACCTTCGGGGACCATGGTTGAATGCGATCTTTACTTAACGATCCATTGCGGCCGTAGGCTATCCTTTATCCTCGGTCTATCTCTTAGTATACTCATTGTTATTTCGCCTTTTCTCCCAAGTATTCTTGCGGTACACCGACATATTTTTGTCATGGATTCCAAGCTAATAGATTTCCTTTTAATGCTTTTCCTACTTTTAGGGTTGCGATTAGTTTTTAGGTCTAATATAATATGGTCTCCCCCCCTTTAAGGGGCTCCTTATACCAACAATCTTTCTATGAAATCTTCGTTTATACCTTGTTTCCCATCTTTCTTCTAACTCCATGCCTAGCATCCCGGAAACTTCTCATCCTAAGCTTTCTGTTGCCTTCCATCCATTTCATCCTTTGTCCACATCCCCATCCACTATTCGTCCTTTCACTTCCTTCGTTCGCTTGTTCGTAGCTCTTCCTACTCGCAATCTCCGTAGCTCTTGTGTCCATATCTCTCAGCGTTCTACTACTTTTGTCCTTAGCACAAAATCCTTACTATTTTTACTCTTCCTATCCTTGTTCGTCGACCTTTAACTATATTCATGTTGCCGATATCCATTCCTTTATATTCCTCTCTTGCCTTACATTCCTCATAGCAAGCCGGTTCCCTTTTAACTCCACTTATCGAAATCGGTCCCAATCCTCATGGGATATCCTCTCTCTCTTTTTATCATATCTATCCCTCTTCATTCCTACTTTGAGTCCTTCCCAAACAATCTCGCGCTTTTTAAAATTTCTCTCGGAAACCTCGCTGCGGGTTCTTACCTTTCACTTTCTTTCGACACTTTGTTCTCTTTGTTTTCCACTAACGCACTCTTTTTTCCTTTCCAACTATCACCATATTAGAGGTCTCCGATGCAATCCATAACAAAATAATGACAACTTTCCTTATAGCACTTATACCGTCCACTTTCGGTCGTCACTTGGGCTTAAATTCCCTTACTTGACTAATGCTTTCCTTACGTAGCGCGGTTGCCCGACTCCCGTATCTTATCGATATAATCATATGTAAAATATTCTACACATTCTTACACACATATATATATTTACTATCAACTAACCCACAAAGTACTTCCAATCACTTTATTCAAGCCTATCCAACTTTCAAGTGGCGCGTTCTTACGGGTTCTCGGCATAACTGCCTCGTTTTATGTGACCCCGTATAGCTTTCAACCATTTCGTATACTCGATTTCCCCTTAGGTCACTCTTAGCTTCTCATTTGTCCCTTATATCTCAAGTTGTGAAACTTTAACTTACTTCCGAGGGGGTCACCCATCTTAAAATTGCTCCAAATCCGAACCTTTCTTCGAAACTTTTGTGGAATTACTTGTGCCTTAATGCCGATATTTCGCGTCCGCTTTCTTACATGGCCTTTTACTACGCGATTTTGAAGCCAATCAAAACCTTTATAACTTCCGAGACATTTTCGTAATATGTCCTTTCTTCTATATTGACCATTTTGCCCTTCTTAATTCTGATGTTCACCTTCCGCCCGTATATGACTATTTCTCACCGGGCGCCCAACTCCACGCGTAACGTGCAAATATATTCATCCTGGCCTCACCTCTCGTTGACTTCCATATCATTCCTCACCTTTTTCCGCCGATACTTGGCGCCTACGAAATCGACGATTAGTATAAGGAATCTTATTTCCTATGTCTTGGTTCTATCGCACGATCTAATAGCGAAGAAGGTCAGACCATTCCTAGATGCCCCGCGACCTCTGTCTATAGATGTGGCCGGCTTCACACCCATAAACGAGGACTTCTGCCAGGTGACACGACCGACAACCCTTGACCGACCTGCTCGATACCACTTTGTCCACCCCGATCTCGCTAGGGTGTGATGGGCACCCGACCTCGTAGCAGAGCGAGCGAACGAACGACTCCTTACTACGTACTGATTTTTTTTTGAATCTCTACGTCAAGTATACATAATAGGATTGCTGAAACATTCTTTTTCTTTTTGCTTTTAAATCAAATAAAATATGTAACCGTACAAAACTTGTATCATAATACGAACTGACTCCTGAAACCCACGACTGTGTGTCTGCAAAGTCTCTAACTTCGAACAAGACATCATAGCATAGCACGCTGACTCGGCGACACTCCAGAACAAATGGAGTTTGCCAACTTCGCTGGAACATCTTCTATAATGGCGTCGATCATGCGGGTGTACACGCGGCATGAAACGCGACCCCGAAGAAAAGGGGTCGATGCGAGTGTCTTACCGAGTATGTAAGGCGTGAATAGTAACATAATAGGAGATATAGCGATGAGTAGCAACATAGTAAAAGCTGTACTCAAGTGTAATAACGAATGGACGTAAAACATATCATGTGCGTAAACGTAGTACGTACATCCGGAGTGCCTCGTGGGGGATTCATGCATGCTTGCGCGTTACTCTCTACATACATACATACATAGTCTGTACCGTCACATAAGGCATCATTGGCAGCGTCCGGGGGTAAATCTCATGCATCGCCCACTAGTGGTGTCCGCCCATGTCACCAAGACATGGTATATATAGCTGCCCGCCTTGGCGGTGTCTGCCGGCCATATAGGCACGGTGTGATCATCTGTAAGCTGCCCGCCTTAGCGGTGACTGCCCGGCCATATAGGCACGGTGTAACTATCACAACTTAAGCATGCATAAGAGCCCAATGAAAAGCTATAACTTTCTCGGAGTGACGTAAGGTCGGAAACCTCCGATTACTTTATGGAATAATCATGGGCGCTTTGTCTCACCTTGAAGGAACAATTATAAGGCGAGACTATCAATCAAGGATAACACCACGGGAAAACATAAAACAGGATCATAACCTATCGTTTCACATACTTTGAAGCCGTTAAAATAGTCATTATCCAAAAATAGCTTAACACTTCATATCGTCGTATTCATGGTAAAGACATATCCTTGACATGTTCATCATAGACGTTTCCTCATCGGGCATCATCATCGTCATCATAAAACCATAGTCGTCGTTTTAGTCATAAAACTATCAAAAACGTAAAACTGGGACTTTGAAGAAAAATGAATATTTTTGAAAACATTTATAAACTTTTAAGAAGAAAAGTCATGCTTTAAAATCATAATTTCTAACTTTTGAAATAAGGACGTTATGGGAGCATTTATAATATTACGCCATACGATTCATGCCATAGAAGGAAAGAGCTTAGCCTTAACATACCTGCGCCGCGCCTTACTAGCTACGCTTATTCATCCAAGCTTGGTTCCGCTAGTCTACATTCAAGAAAGTCAGCACTATCGTTAGATTCATCCACATGTACTTGTCGTAACCTTTCAAGTTCATTCACTTATGTTCTGCCGAAATTTCGGCAGCATCTCCCCTGTAAATATACCACCCCTGAGAATATGGCTCGGCCCAATTTATCCATTAACAACAATCCGAGAATTCAACTCGGCCAAACCAACAACAATGCCAACAATTATTCTAGCAACACTTCAATATTCAATTCAATTCAATTCACATAATACTCCATCAAATCAATCGACATACTACTTCTCCCGAAACCTTCAAATTTAACAACAACCATACATTTCATTATCATCTATATTCATTAACTTTAACCACATTCTTCATTCAACGTCACATAATCCATAACGACAACAACTAGAATGTCAAATTACATCAATTTACACTAACTTACCAAAACATCTCTTTCAACCATAATCACTCCTTACACATTTTCTCGCATTTTCATCCATCTCTATACATTACAACAACATAAAATTTCATAAATTTATTCGTTTCTTTCCATGCAATGCAACACACCCCCACACGGCCACTCATGCAACACACGGCCACAACACTTTTCACATAGATTTTCATGAATTCTCACTCATTTCTATACATTACAATAGCAACCAAACTACTAAATAAAATTAATTCCTCACTTTCCTACACACTACTATATTCGGCCACACTACAACATCCATATTTTTCATGAATTTTTCCATGTTCTCTATACATTACCACAACAACCAACATGCTTCATACACTTAATCCATTTTCTCTACACAATATAACTCATACACGGCTAACCACTATGCATGCACGGCCACACTTCAATTAACAAGGTTCCATGTTTTTCATTCATTTCTCCATACTACAACATATACCAAGCATCCATAACACATAAGAGAAGATTGGTTCTTACCTTTTTCTCTTCAACTTTCCACTTGGCTTAGGATCACAAACTTGTACAAATGAATGATTTTCTTGTTCCAATGAATCTTCCATGTTGTAGAGGACGTTTCGTTTGCTTGGAATGCTAAGGAAAATAATTCCTCTACTTGCTCCCTCTATGGCCATGTTCGGCCAAGCCTTGGCCGAACACCCCCCCTTTTTTTTTTTGTTTCTTTCTTTCTTTCTTTCTCTCCACTCCTCTAATTAAAAGATGACCAACTCTATATATATATAATTCTCTCATAACTTATATATATTTATGCTCAAGCCCCTCAATTTTGGTCACATGTCCCCTTTCTTTCCTCTCTAGAATTTTCTTCTTTTTTCTTCAAATTTCTCAAAGTTTCAAAGAAGACTAAGTGTCTTCTTGTGCAAGCTTTGGTCCATGTAAATTTTTATGATTTACAATTAGCCCCCCTTTAATTAAAATAAAGGCATGTAGTGCACGGCCAACATGGCCCCCTTCATGAACTTTCTTGAACTTTGCAAAATGACCATTTTGCCCCTAGCCTTCTTAAATATTTCCATGAACCATTTCGCGAATTTCCCTTTTTCGCCCTCAACCTTTCTCAATATTCCATATCAACAATATTCTAAAATAATATTAATAACCCACTGGCGCATTAAAATAGTTTTGAAAACGATCTTACCTTCCACATTCCACGACTTCTTCGAAATGTCCGAGCGCACGAAATACGGGCTATAACATCCTCCCCCCCTTTAGAACATTCGTCCTCGAATGTTCAACTGGTCTTACGGAGTGTCATAATATTTCGGGAGGATCCCTTTGTAGTCGTCTTTTCCTTCACGCTCACTCCTTATCCTTTACCTCATTCCTTTTATAATCAAACTCCTCGACCTTTTCATGAGTCCTCGTTTGATATCATGGGTTTTCTAATTTACTGGACCAACGCATTACCCTTGTCTTTCTCAGACCATCTCTTTTATCTCACATCGTTCACCACCACATAACGGGGACCATGGTTGAGTACGCGATCTTTACTTAACGATCCATTGCGGCTGTAGGCTATTCCTTTATCCTCAGGTCTATCTCTTAGTATACTCATTGTTATTTCGCTTATACTTTTCTCCCAAGTATTCTTGCGGTACACCGACATATTTTTGTACTCTGATTCCAAGCTAATAGATTTCCTTTTCTGGTACTTGATAGGGTTGCGATTCCGTTTTAGGTCTAATATAATATGGTCTCCCCCCCTTTAAGGGGCTCCTTATACCAACAATCTTTCTATGAAATCTTCGTTTATACCTTGTTTCCCATCTTTCTTCTAACTCCATGCCTAGCATCCCGGAAACTTCTCATCCTAAGCTTTCTGTTGCCTTCCATCCATTTCATCCTTTTGTCCACATCCCCATCCACTATTCGTCCTTTCACTTCCTTCGTTCGCTTGTTCGTAGCTCTTCCTTTACTGCGCAATCGTGCTGTAGCTGTGTGTCCATATCTCTCAGCGTTCTACTACTTTTGTCCTTAGCACAAAATCCTTACTATTTTTACTCTTCCTATCCTTGTTCGTCGACCTTTAACTATATTCATGTTGCCCCATATCCATTCCTTTATATTCCTTCTCTTGCCTTACATTCCCTCATCGCAGTCACTATTCCTTTAACTTCACTTATCGAAATCGGTCCCCAATCCTCATGCGCTCCTCTCCTGTCTCTTTTTATCATACTCTATCCCTCTTCACATGCCTACTTTGAGTCCTTCCCAAACAATCTCGCGCTTTGCCGGTAATTTCTCTCGGAAACCTCCTTTACTGAGGTTCTTACCTTTCACTTTCTTTCGACACTTTGTTCTCTTTGTTTTCCACTAACGCACTCTTTTTCCTTTCCAACTATCACCATATTAGACTCTCTCTACCTTAATCCATAACAAAATAATGACAACTTTCCTTATAGCACTTATACCGTCCACTTTCACTGTCACTTGGGCTTCGATTCCCTTACTTGGCTAATGCTTTCCTTACCGTAGCGCCGGTTGCTAGGACTCCCGTATCTATCGATATAATCATATGTAAAATATTCTACACATTCTTACACACATATATATATTTACTATCAACTAACCCACAAAGTACTTCCAATCACTATTCAAGCCTATCCAACTTTCCGGAACTGTGGCGCATTCCCTGTCTCTTCTCCAGTCTAACCTACCTCGTTTTATGTGACCCCGTATAGCTTTCAACCATTTCGTATACTCTGATTTCCCTTAGGTCACTCTTAGCTTCTCATTTGTCCCTTATATCTCAAGTTGTGAAACTTTTAACTTACTTCCCAGGGGGGTCACCCATCTTAAAATTGCTCCCACCTGAGCACGCTTAACCTCGAAACTTTTGTGGAATTCGGTGCCTTAATACTGATATTTTCGCGTCCGCTTTCTTACATGGCCTTTACTACGCGATCTGAAGCCAATCAAAACTTTATAACTTCCGAGACATTTTCGTAATATGTCCTTTCTTCTATATTGACCATTTTGCCCTTCTTAATTCCTGATGTTCACCTTCCGCCTGTATGTATGACTATTTCCTGTCTGGCGCCCAACTCCACGTAACAGAACAAATGTATTCATCCATCTCACCGTTGACTTCCATATCATTCCTCGCCTTTTTCCGCCGATATCGGGCGCTACGGAAATCGACGATTAGTATAAGGAATCTTATTTCCTATGTCTTGGTTCTATCGCACGATCTAATGACGAAAAAGAAGGTCAACCATTCCTAGATGCCCACGCCCTCTCACATGCCCATAGATGTGGCCGGCTTCACACCCATAAAAGTGACTCTACCGGACACGACTTTGCAGACAACCCTTGGACCGACCTGCTCTGATACCACTTTGTCACACCCCGGTCTCACTAGGGTGTGATGGGCAGAGTATTAATCGAGGCTTGGGTAACGTGTAGTCGCGCTTATAGTATTGTTTTGCGATGGAGTTGGTTCGGATTCAACACTAATATTGAAGGTTTTGTTGTCCTAGTAAAAATAAGGTATGAATCTTTCCCTTTTGATGTTGATTTCGGTTTACGTACAAAGATAGAGTTATTAAATAGTTGTGTTACAAGTTGGTTAGTTGAGGAATTTGGAAAACATAGTGGGGGATGTTTTATGGAGTATATTAGTGTTGATAATGTTGTTGTTGATGTTGATATTGTTGGTTGTTGATATTATGATTTCGGGCTAGGGATATAAACAGGGGAGATGCTGCTCGAATTTCGGCAGATTCTAAATGGGTTTAATTTGAAGGCTTAAGATAAGCATATGACGATAAGTCTAACAATGATATGAATTCTCTTGAATGTAGATTTGCGAGCTTGGGAGGATAAGCGTTTAATAGTTAAGGTTAAGGCAACCGAAAGGCATGTTAAGGCTATCCTTTCCTTCTTTTTGGCATGATCTATGACAAGTGCGAAGCGTAATGATATCCATAATGAATCCACTCCTACATGTAGGATATCCTGAGTTCCTTGACTTCTTAAGTCCCGAAGGGCAAAACCATAAGTTGTACGATTTCATGACGATGTTTAATTCCCGAAGGACATTCTTAAGGTTTCCTTATTCCTACATTTCACGAGTTGATTTTGAGTCTCGAATGAGACAAATGAAAAGGGGAAGAAGTTCCCATTTTTGAGAAAAAAGGGGAAGAAGTTCCCATTTTTAAGAAAAGGGAAGAAGTTCCCGTTTTGAACTAAAAGTTGCTCCGAATGGAGTCTTTAGATGGTTTCCAAAGATTTTCATGCATTTTCATATTTACATACATGCATGGCATAATTTCATGGGGATGGGGAAAAGGGATAAGGCGTTATATACGCAAACCACATGATCAGCTGGTATACGATGGTTATGATGCCCGAAGGGGCCATTATGCTATTATGCCTGAAGGGGCTTCGAGCAGGGAGAAGGCATGAATTATATATATATATATATATATATATATATATATATATATATATACATACATACTCCTACTGCATCAAAAGTTCATATGCACATACATGTTTGTCAGAGTTGGTTATAGGTACAGATTGAGTCTGTTACTTTTTTTTTATCATCCGAGTCGAGATATGTTGTTTTCGATTCGCCTTACATACTCGGTACATTCTTCGTATTGACGTCTCTTTGCCTGGGGGCACTGTGTTTCATGCCACACAGGTGCAGACAGATGAGTAGAAGACATTAGCTATAGGATGTTCCCAGGCTATCAGCTTGTTACACCTTGAAAATTTCCCCTTAAGCGTACAGTGAATAGACTAATGAGGGGTACGATGTATACGAGGTTTGGAAAAGTAAGAACTAGTATGTGATGATGCTAATTAAGAATTTCAAAGGCATTAGACTTGAGGAAAGAAAGTTGTTAAGAGAAGCGAGACTTAAGTTAGTGTATCGGACGAGAATTATGAGCATTGAGTTAATGATGTCCCAAGAAAGAGTTATAACGTCCCTTCGAATGATATTGAAGTGTTGAAAAGTGCTAAGAAGGTTCCATAAGGATTGGAGATCAAACGAAATGACGAGAACAACTTTGGCAGAAGCAGTGATTTCCACGACCACTTCCACGGCCCATATAATGTTCCACGGACCGTGGAATGGTTCGTGGAACTGCCAGCAGAAAGGATGGTCAGGCCGGGTCGTGAACCACGACCGCCTTCACGACCAACACTGGGTTCCATGACCGTGGAACAGTCCGTGGAAGTCCCGACGACTGAAGATGTTCCAAGTCTTTAAATGTGATCTCACTTCATTTATTTCATTTCCATTCACGTCTTCAACCCCTCCACACTCTAGAACCTTCCAAACATTTCATCCACAAGAAAACTAAGGAGATCAAGGATTGATAACAAGATTTGAGGAGAATCAAGCCTAAGAAACTCCATTAAAGCTATTAAGGTCAAGAAATCTCAAGCAGGACAACTAGGGTTTTGTGCAAGAGGGTGTATTATCATTCAAGGACTATTTCTCTACCATCTAAGGTAAGTTTCATGACCTTTACATGATATTTGAAGTATTTATAAGTTGAGATTCATGGATTGTAGAAGAGTATAGCAAAGGGGTCATCAATGGATGAATAATGTCATTATTGGATAGTAGTTGGATTGAATCATGGAAATGAATATGTTGATGTTATAAATACGTTATAAATCATGACTTATAGAACATGAAATAGGTATGGGATACAAAAGAATACGACGATGGATTTTTAGTCATAATTATGGGAAATTGAGGTGAAATGATGGAATGCGAATTATGTGAATGAACTACGATTGTTGTTGATGATATTGTGATGACATTTGGGAATGTTGGGAGTTGATATGGAATGTGGCGAAAAGTAGCATAAACAAAGGAAATGCTGCCCAAATTTCTATTGCTTTAGAGAAAATGTTTTCCCGATTATATAGCTAATGTCGATACGAATTCCATTGAAGGTATACGAGTGCATTTAAAGAGCACAAGCGAGCAATAGAATAGTAAAGCGGCAAAGGTATGTGAGGCTAGTCCTTTCTTTCCAAGGCATGAGTCATATGACATGAATTTCCTCCTTTACTATGAATGTTCCTATCTCTAAGAAAGTAAAGATCCTCATTCATGAATAGCTATACGAGATAAGACATACGATGACTATGATAGTAAGCTAAAGTCTAGAAATACTATAGCCTTTGACATGATGCTCCTAAGAAGCTAATGATGATCTATATATATGTAATCAAATGGTATTGATCATTATGTCCACTCACCTCATGCTTGTTCCTTCAAGGTGAGGCGAGAATACGTATGAATGTTCCATAGTGACAACGGGGGTCCACGACCTTACGTCACCCCGATCAAGTATGAATAGCTAAGAGTCCCTATGCATGTAATATAATAAGTATATGATGATAAGCATACTATGATGAGTTATGATACGCATATTATGAAAGACATATTATAATAAGTATGTTATGAAAAGCATAATTTTGATGAGCATGTATGATAAGTATGATGTAATGAAAGTATGATGATATCACACCGCGCCTACATGGCGGGCAGCCACCGCCAAAGCGGGCGTTATACACCATGACCAAACGGCATGGGCGGCGCCACTAAGGACGGCATGAGATGGTACCCCGGACGCGGGAGGCCTGGACGCGGGCTAACACTATTGATTATTCCACCGCACCTATATGGTCGGGCAGTTATTACAGTTATGTGTATATGAGATATGATGACGGGTACGAAAGTAAGACAGCATGCATGATCATTCTTATGATTCAGTCAGTTACAGATCGCTCCTTATTTTATGCCTCCTCAGTTTATTGATGCTTCATTATTGTTTATGCTTCACATACTCAGTACAATATTCGTACTGACGTCCTTTCTTCGGACGCTGTGTTCATGCCCGTACAGGTAGAAGGGAGGTGACCCGAGACTCATAGGAGCTAGCACCGATTTGAGAGCACTCCATTTTTCGGAAGTGCCACAGAATTCTCTTTTGGTATATATATATATATATATATATATATATATATATGTATATTCATGTTTTGGGCATGACGGGGTCCTGTCCCGTCCAGATGTCTAGTATTCTAATAGAGGCTCGTAGATACGCAGTGTGGGTAGTCTAGTCCCATGGCTTGTATGTATATGCATGTATATACTATTTTGATAGCCGAAGGGCTTATGTTTATAAAAGCTAATGTATTTCAGAAAATGACAGTTTTATATGATTATGAGCATATAGTGTGAATAATAGCAGATAAGCAGGCAAGTGAGTGGTGTTCGGTGGTTAGCCCCGGATATCTACATACATACTCATACTGCATCAAAAGTTCATATGCACATACATGTTTATCATAGTTGGTTACAGGTACAGATTGAGTCTGTTACTCTTTTATCATCCGAGTCAAGATATGTTGTTTCAGTTCTGCCTTACATACTCGGTACATTGTTCGTATTGACGTCCCTTTGCCTGGGGGCACTGTGTTTCATGCCACACAGGTGCAGACAGATGAGTAGAAGACATTAGCTATAGGATGTTCCCGTATCGGCATTGCGAGCTCCATCTCAGTTCGGAGTGTTGCCGAGTCAAAGTACTTATGTCATGGTATCTTGGTTCATGTTAGAGACTTTTGCAGACAGTGTCCTGTGGATAGTGCGGCGAGATGTCGACAGCAGTGTAAAGCGACCACATAGGTCAATGTGTTTTTATGATTTATTTTTAAAATATTTTATTGTGACTAAAGGTTTTCTTCGAGTTAACGATAAGGGAAAAGTCCCTGATTTGACGAAAGAGTTTTATTGAAGAGTTTGTCCTGTTTTACTTGACGGAAGTGTCATTTCATAAATTAAAGGTTCACAAAAAGCTGTGACTCATGGATGGAATGGTAGTATGTCACTCAGCCGAGTAGGGTCTTGGGTGTCAGTCGCGGCCCTCCGGTTTGGGCCGTGACATTTTGAACCAAAAACTGGGTAAATATTTGAGACCAAAAGTAGAATTGGGCTTTATTTTATCCAAATTGGGAGAATAAAAGACCAAAAGAGATGAGTTTCATATAAAAAAAATACACCCCTTTTAAGTATAAAAACGCCCTTTGTAAAAGTTAAACCTTCGTAATATACAAAGTTCCGGATGAGACTGAGACATATTAAAGCGGACTAACCCAAACCAAAATATGAGTATGGCATGAACAAACTTGAAAATCAAAAGTGTTTTCCCTATACTATATTTATAAACAAAATAACTCCTTAACATAAAGGGGGGGATTACTTATACTCGGATATTATAAATCCCAAAACTAAGATACCCTATATATAAAGGATATGTATTCAAACTTTTTCCTAAATGATATGCAAACCTACCAAAATGACAGTTTTCTAAAATGCGGGAAAATAAATACTAAATAAGCAGTTCATGCAAATCCTCATACATTGGAATTTGAAGGTCAACCGTATAGTACGGATCCTTAATACTGGGGTGCCTGACACTTTTCCCAAGGCATGATCAGAACTCTTGCCTAGAACTATAGATTACGAAGGATTTTTCACTGTATTTGAATAAACCCTTCACCCCCGAATTTCCTAATTTCCTAACAATTAGGTGGCGACTCTTTTAAAAAACAAAGTTTAAAAGAGCACCAATGAGCTCGTAGTAGCTTTTATGCCTTAACCAGTGTAAAAAATGAACCGTTACAGCTACAGTACCCCAAGTTCCTCCACATGATGCATCAGGTCTGGAGATGCAAGATGCTCTTTGGTTATTGACTCAGTTAGTGGCCGCTCAGGCTCAGCAACTAGGTACGGGTACTGGTTATGTTGACAGGGCTGTTCATGCCAGGGTTCGAGACTTTATTAATTTGGATCCTCCAGTATTCTTTGGATCAAAACCAGATGAGGACCCACATAATTTTATAGATCGGATGATGAGGATATTGAGGGTAATGCATTCTTCTGACATCGAGTCAGTAGAGTTAGCTTTTTACCATTTGTGAGATGCTGCTGTTCAGTGGTATAAGACCTGGGAGTTGTCTAGAGAGGCAAATGCACCTCCACCAGTATAGTAGGAGTTCACTGAGGCGTTCCTTCGACATTATTTGCCAGCGGAGGCCCGACGGGCTCGAGTTGATGGATTTCTGAATTTACGTTAGGGGAATATGAGTGTGCGGGAGTACATTCTTCTCTTTAAATCAGTAGCCAGCTATGCTCCCACGATTATAGTTGAGATGGAGGATCAGGTGCACCGATTTGTGACTGGACTTGGGCTGTTACATCCCGTACTTTTACGTTAGATTGCGTCTGTAATACCCCATACTTTCGGGCTATGGTTTGAGGCGCTCGACATATATAAGTAGACTCGAGCCCCGGAGAATTTTGATCATATTCAAATATGCATGTCAGGAGCTTAGTGTATAAGAGGGTGAATTCCTTAAATGATTTAGGACTTAAAAGTGTGATGACAGTGATTGGAAATAATATTTTGTGTGTGCAAAAAGTAGCTATGGATTAGTGCTATACCACAAAATTATGAAAATGAGTGTATGAAATGTGTTTAAAAATAATAATTGTTTTTGTATGTAAACAATTTGAGATCAAGAATAAATTAAAGTGGGAGAAATATGATCTAATTGTTGAATTAGTGGGGGGACAACTGCTTTAATTGCTTATTACACGTGTGGTCATGAAAGTGATCCAACTTATGACTCATGTTAATGCTATATGCATCTAACTGTGGCTTATCTATAGCCAAGCTTTGTTTTTAATTAAAAAAAAAGTGTCGAATAGGTGAGATCACAATCAATCAATTAAGTCATAATGAGATTTCTTTTTAGATAAGTTTAACAAATATAGGCAGCAACTTTTCTTAGATAAGTGAAGAAGTTTTGGCACTTGATCAACAAGTCTTTTGGTTGAGAAGGCAAAACAAACGTTCGATGCAACATATACTTTGGATGCTCACATTTCCGAGAACGTTACCAGCAACAGCGTACTCAAAACGGATATCTTCCTCTCTAAAAGACAAAGTTTCTTGTTTCTTGAAAGATCGGATTGAGCGGGCTGATTCCAGTTTTTTTAAGATTAAGGTGGCATACGAGTTAAGCTTGTTGTGGTTGTTGAGCAACGTGATGGAAGGTATGTTAAGGCTATCTCTTTCACTTTAAACACGATCTAGTTCTAGCGCAAGTTTTCCAGAATGAAGCTATTGAAGAAAAGTGATAATGGAAAGTGTCCTGTCATATTCATGTCCCTCGTCGGGAGCATTTTTGTTGCACCTCGAAAAATTCCATGTCATCGTATGGGAGATAGACTAACGCAGGGTGAGAAGTATATGACGTTTCTATAAGTAAGAAGTAGTAGTTAATGGTTCTAATAAAGATTCCAAAGACGTTTGAGGCAAGAGAAGAAGGTTCATTGAGAAAGGCGAAGTATACATTGTGTTTCGAAAAGGTTTTGCAAAGTACTGAGTTAATGTGGACTTAATGATGTCTTAAAGAAGAGTTATAACGCTCCTTAGATTGTTAATGAAGTGTTAAACAAGTGCTAAGAAGGTTCCACAAGGATTGGAGATCGAACGAAACGATGAGAACAAGTTCAGAGAGAAGGTGGATTATACGACCATTTATACGATCTGTATAATATTATACGGTCCGTATAATATTATACGGTCCGTATAATGGTCCGTATAATCATTACAGTGAAGGTCCATCATTGATGGAGTTATACGGTCACTTATACGGACCGCATAAAATTATACAGACCATATAAGGTACCGTATAATGGTTACAGAAATGAGGATTAGTGTCCGTATAAGTGTCCATATAATTCCCGATGGGCTAGATTTTCCCAATTATAAATATAAGACCCCAAGTTATTATTTTCATTTTCTCACTTCTCCACTTCTCTCTAACCCTCTAGAATATTCCACACACTTCTTTTACATGAACCCAAGGTAAATCAAAGATCAACCTCATTAATCCAAGGAAATCAAGTGCAAGAATGCTAGCTAGGGTTGATGAAAGCAAGAAATCTCTTTGGAATTGAGGCTAGGGTTTTCTCCAAGTGAGGTATTTCCATCCAAAGCCTATTCCTACATAATCAAAGCTGAGTTTTATGATCATTTCATGTTATTTAGAATATTGAATGGTTGGGAGACTTGGATTATGGAAGAAAGTAGAATATGGAGCCCAAATGTGAAATAATGGTGTTCTTGAATAGTAGTGTGACATGAACCATAATTCTTGAGATGTTATGAGTATAATCTTGTTAAAAATGGTATTAAGATAATTGGGGAAACCTTATATGAGGATGAATGTGGTGTTATATTATGGCTATGGTAATGAATGACTTTGAGAGGGAATTATGGGAATTGGATAATGTCGAACTTGTCAAGTTATGGATTATGATATTATGAATGTTGTTATCGATGTTTGGGAGTTGTTATATCATATGGAGGAAGTTGTAGAAACAAAGGAAACGCTGCCCAATTTTCATTAGCTTTAGCTCAAGCATAATTATGTTATCGATTATCTAATTCTAGTACGAATTCTCTTGAATGTAGAATCGTGAACATTGGAGGGAAGCGCGTAATTGATAAAGTTAGCGAAACATAAAGTATGTGAGGGTAGTCCCTTCTCTTTCTAAGGCATGATTCCTATGACATGACTCCCTTTATCTTTCCATGACTTTCTTACATTCCGGAAACTATGAGTCTATGTTTATAAAGAGCTCCTCATGAGATAAAGATAAGAGATATGTTACGAATATGATAATGATGATGATGAGTCTAAGTCTAGAGATTCCAAAGCTCATGATATGATATTTCTACGAAGCTAGTGATCCTCATACGATTCTTTAATGCTACTCATTGTTGTTACACTCACCTTATAATACTAGTTCCTTCAAGGTGAGGCATGATGATTATGACTACTCCATAATGGAATCGGGGGTTTTCGACGTTACGTCACCCCGATAGAGTTATAGTTGGTCCTTGAGCTCTTATGCATGCTTTATGATGAGTTTATGATAATGAGATTACACTGCGCCTATATGGCCGGGCAGACACCGCTAAGGCGGACGACATATATACCATGTCTAAATGGCATGGGCAGACACCACTAGTGGGCGGCATGAGATGTTTACCCCGGATACGGGAGGCCTGGACGTGGGATAATGGTGATCACACCGTACCTATATGGTCGGGCAGCTTATATATGCATACATGATATGAAGATGTTTATGATGTAAGTTAGCATGCATTTTTCCATCTTGATTGACATTCAGTTACATGTTATTTCATTACTTGATGTTTCCTCATCTTTTAGATATGTTATCATTGTTCATGCCTTACATACTCAGTACAATGTTCGTACTGACGTCCTTTCTTTTTGGACGCTGTGTTCATGCCCACAGGTAGACAGGGAGGTGGCCCAGATTCCTAGGAGCTACTCAGCAGATTTACAGGAGCACTCCATTATT
This sequence comes from Lycium ferocissimum, assembly GCF_029784015.1. NCBI lineage: Eukaryota > Viridiplantae > Streptophyta > Magnoliopsida > Solanales > Solanaceae > Lycium > Lycium ferocissimum. Next base: position 31,808,476 of record NC_081347.1, on the reverse strand, counting down.
CCGGAGGTGCCATTTTTGAGATATTATTTTGTGTATATATATTTGGGCACGACGGGGTCCTGTCCCGTCCTTATGTCTAGCACTCTAGTAGTGGCTCGTAGATACGTATGTGGGGGTAGTAGATGTCTCATGATAACTACATTGTATTTTGTATATCATTTTTGCGGTGCGAGGGCTTATATATATGCGTGTGTTGTCTTCGAGATTATATGTGTCCAGTATGCGTATGGCGACGAGCGTAATGAGTGGTGCTCGGTAGTCAGCTCCAGGTACGCGTCATGGCCCCCTAGTCGGGTCGTGACAAAAGTGGTATCAGAACAGTTCTATCCTAGGGTGTATCTACGAGTCGTGTTCAGTAGAGTCTTATTTATGGGTGTGAAGTGCACCTCACTTATAAACAAGAGGCTGCGGGGCATTTAGGAAATGACTGTTTTTCTTCTTATTAGATCGTGCCACAGAGCCATGTTATAAGATTTTCTCCTCCCTAATTGTGCGTTATGATTTCAGTGATGCTAGTAAAGAGAAAAGTCACAGCCGCCCAACAGGGCAAGGCTATGACAGAAAGGCGGATATAAAAGGAGCCGCCAACGAATGTAGAAGAAGGTGAATCCCAGAATGAGGCTCCATCCAATACGTCTCCCACTCAGCCTATTCTAGAAGAACAAGAGGGGGCTTCAGCTCCGGCTCCTATGCCTCCAGTTCCTCCACCGGGTGCTTCGGGTCAACAAATGACCGAAGCTATTCAGCTATTGACACAGCTAGTTGCCGCTTAGGCTCAGCAGTAGAGTACGGGCCCAGGTGATAGGGCGACTAGTGCTAGAGCCCGTGATTTCATGAGCTTAAATCCCCCAGAATTTTTTGGGTCAAAGCCGAATGAGGACACGTAAGGTTTTATTGATGAGATGCTGAGAACATTGAGAATCATCCATGCCTCCGATGCTGAATCTGTGGAGTTGGCATCTTATAGATTCCGGGATATGACGGTTCTTTGGTATAATAACTGGATATCTTCGAGAAAGGAAAATGCACCTCCCCCAATTTGACAAGAATTTGTAGATGCTTTCATCTGCCACTATTTGCCACTCGAGGTACAAAGGGCCCGAGCTGACAGGTTTCTGAATCTAAAGCAAGGGAATATGAGTGCTCGGGAGTATAGCCTTCATTTTAACTCATTAGCCAGATATGCTTCGACTATGGTGGCTGACATGAGAGATAGAGTACATAGATTTGTGAGTGGCCTGGGGCCACATTTGTTCAAAGACTGCCTGACGACTTCACTGCAGGAGGGTATAGACATTTCTCGTATTCAGGCTCACACCCAGAATTTAGAAGAGCAGCAACAGCTGCATAGGGGTGAGCGTGATATTGATAGAGGGCAGAGCAAGAGGGACAGATCTGTCGGTGCTGGTAGTGAGTATAGAGGGGGTCAGCGGCAACAATATTCCAGATATTCGAGCCAGTCCGCGACAAGTGCACCTCCTCGATTTACGGGCAGACGATTTGATCGCCCTATTCATTCTGGTCCGGTCAGAGTTCGAGAGTCTCAGGTCCTCAGTTTGGAGACGATCCTAGCCAGCAGAGACCACCGGTGCCGTGGGGAGCACCCGACCTGTTTGTGAGAAAGAAAGATGGTTCCCTTCGGATGTGTATTGATTATAGGCTGCTGAACAAGGTGACGATAAAGAATAAATATCCTCTCCCAAGAATCGATCATTTGTTTGACCAATTATAGAGTGCCAATTGGTTTTCAAAAATTGACCTAAGATCGGGGTATCACCAAGTGAGAGTTAGAGAAGAAGATATTTCCAAAACAACTTTCAGGACGAGATATGTCCATTATGAATTTCAGCTGATGTCATTTGGGTTGACTAATGCTCCGGCGGTGTTTATGAATCTGATGAATAATGTGTTCAGGCCTCTTTTAGATCTGTTCATTGATGATATTCTAGTATACTCTCGGATAGAAGCAGAGCATGCAGACCATTTACGTATTGTCCTTGGGATTCTTCTCGAGAGTTATATGCAAAATTTTCAAAATGCAAGTTTTGGCTAAATTCTGTGACTTTTCTGGGCTATATTATCTCATCTTATGGCATTCGAGTAGATGTTCAAAAGATTGAGGCTGTGAAGATGTGGCCAAGGCTTACAACGCCTACAGAGGTTTGTAGTTTTCTAGGATTGGCAGGTTACTATAGAAGATTTGTGGAAGGGTTTTCCTCTATTTCAGCGCCATTGACGAAGCTAACTCGTAAATCAAAGAAATTTCAGGTGGACCGATGCTTGTGAATGCGCTGAATTGAAGGATAAATTAACTTCGGCCCCAGTTCTAACACTCCCAGAAGGACCAGACGGTTATGTTGTGTATTGTGATGCCTCTGGTATTGGGTTAGGTTGTGTGTTGATGCAACACGGTAAAGTCATTACCTATGCTTCAAGGCAGTTGCGAAAACATGAGAAGAACTATCCAACTCATGACCTCGAATTAACTGCGGTTATTCATGCACTAAAGACGTGGAGATACTATTTGTATGGCATTCATGTTGATATTTATACAGATCACAAGAGTCTCCAATATATTTTCAAACAGAAAGAGTTCAATCTTCGGCAGAGACGGTGGTTGGAACTACTAAAAGACTATGATGTGAGCATTCTATATCACCCCGGAAAGGCGAATATAGTAGCTGATGCGCTTAGCCACAAATTGATGGGTAGTCTATGTGAGGTCCCTTCGGAGAAGAAAGAATTAATTTGTGAGCTCCACCAGCTAGCCAGCCTCGGAGTTCATCTAATTGATTCAGGTGATACAAGAATTGGTATTCACAACCCAACTATTTCGTCCTTAGATATGGAGGTGAGAGAGCGCCAATATGAAGACCTTCAGTTGAGTCACTATAGAGATACGTTTCCTGAGAAAGAGAAGTCGCCATTTGAGATTTCTGCAGATGGAGTTCTTAGATACCGAGACAGGCTATGTGTTCCAAATGTTGCAAGGCTACGTCATCGGATTCTAGAAGAAGCTCATTACTCTCGGTATTCCATTCATCCAGGAGCGACAAAGATGTATCACGATCTCAAGATAATGTATTGGTGGGATGGAATGACGAAAGACATAGCAGAATTTGTAGCTCAATGTCCAAATTGCCAACAAGTGAAAATGGAGCACCAAAAGCCAGGAAGATTATTGCAGGCGATAGAAATTCCAGCCTGGAAATGGGAAGTGATTAACATGGATTTCATTGTAGGGTTACCTCGTTCTCGGTGAAAATATGACTCCATATGGGTGATTGTTGACAGATCGGTGAAATCGACCATTTTCTTCCAAATCGAACCACATATTCGGCAGAAGATTATGCAAGGTTATATCTTAAGGAGATAGTGCGACTTCATGGTGTTTCGATATCTATTATCACAGATAGAGGGGCATAATTTATTGCTAAATTCTGGAAGTCCTTTCAAGAAGGTTTAGGCACTCAGGTAAGGCTTAGCACAGGGTTTCATCCACAAACTGATGGGCAAGCCGAACGTACTATTCAAACCTTAGAAGATATGTTACGGTCATGTGTTCTAGATTTTGGTGGTAGCTGGGATGACCACTTACCTCTTATTGAATTTGCATATAACAACAGCTATCACTCCAGTATTCAGATGGCCCCGTATGAAGCCCTATATGGAAGGAAGTGTAGATCCCCAATTGGGTGGTTTGAAGTAGGAGAGATACAACTAATAGGTCCGGAGTTGATCCAACAAGCAGTGGAAAAGATCAAGGTTATTCGAGATCGACTACTAATGTTCCCCCAGAGTCGCCAAGAATCTTATGCGGACAACCGTCGGCGAGACTTAGAATTCCAAGTTAATGATTGGGTGTTCTTAAAGGTATCACCGATGAAAGGCGTGATGAGGTTTGGTAAGAAGGAAAAATTAAGTCCTCGATATATCGGACCTTATAAGATCGTCCGCAAGATAGGCCAAGTGGCTTATGAACTGGACTTACCCCCAGAACTTGAATCAGTCCATCCAATTTTTCATGTATCAATGCTCCGTAAGTGTGTCGGAGATCCTACTACAATCGTGCCGGTAGCGGATGTTCAAATTACAGAAAAGTTGACTTATGAAGAAGTACCCATTGCTATACTAGATAGGCAAGTACAGAGGCTTAGAAATAAGGAGGTAGCCTCAGTTAAGGTCGTGTGGCGGAACATTAATCGAGAGGAAATGACTTGGGAAGCGGAAGAAAACATGAAGTCCAAGTACCCACACTTGTTTCCACCCTCGGAAGAGATCCCGGATGAGAAATCAATATTATGAGGCATGTATGCTTTCTTTTTATGCTTTTGGTCATGTGTGGCCATAATTTATTGCTATCGTGTTGTAGCCTTGTGAGTCATTATTATTATGGGTTGTTGTGAAAGAATGGTAGCGCCATATTACAGGGGAAACTTTGGCGAAATTTTTGTAGAATTCCCGAGAACTTAACATTCGAGGTCGAATGTTTTTAAAGGGGGGAAGAGTGTTACACCTCAGAAAATTCCATGTCGCCGTATGGTAGATAGACTAACGCAGGGTGAGAAGTATATGACATTTCACTAGGTAAGAAGTATTACTTAATGGTTCTAATTAAGATTCCAAAGACGTTTGAGGTAAGAGAAGAAGGTTCGTTGAGAAAGGCGAAGTATACATTGTGTTTCGGAAAGGTTTTGCAAAGTAATGAGTTAATGTTGACTTAATGATGTCTTAAAGAAGAGTTATAACGCTCCTTAGATTGTTAATGAAGTATTAAATAAGTTCTAAGAAGGTTCCATAAGGATTGGAGATCGAACGAAATGACGAGAACAAGTTCAGAGAGAAGGTGGATTATACAACCATTTATATGGTCCGTATAATATTATACGGTCCGTATAACCGTTACAGTGAAGGTCCATCACTGATGGTGTTATACGGTCACTTATACGGACCGTATAAGGTACTGTATAATAGTTACAGAAATAAGGATTTGTTAGCGCAATTTCACGGTCACTTGTACGGACCGTATAAGTTTATACGGACCGTATAAGTGTCCGTATAATTCCCGATGGGCCAGATTTTCCCAATTATAAATATAAGACCCCAAGTTATTATTTTCATTTTCTCATTTCTCCACTTCTCTCTAACCCTCTAGAATATTCCACACACTTCTTACATGAACCCAAGGTAAATCAAAGATCAACCTCATTAATCCAAGGAAATCAAGTGCAAGAATGCTAGCTAGGGTTAATGAAAAAGCAAGAAATCTCTTTGGAATTGAGGCTAGGGTTTTCTCCAAGTGAGGTATTTCCATCCAAAGCCTATTCCTACATAATCAAAGCTGAGTTTTATGATCATTTCATGTTATTTAGAATATTGAATGGTTGGGAGACTTGGATTATGGAAGAAAGTAGAATATGGATCCCATATGTGAAATAATGGTGTTCTTGAATAGTAGTGTGACATGAACCATAATTCTTGAGATGTTATGAGTATAATCTTGTTAAAAATGGTATTAAGATAATTGGGGAAACCTTATATGAGGATGAATGTGGTGTTATATTATGGCTATGGTAATGAATGACTTTGAGAGGGAATTATGGGAATTGGATAATGTCGAACTTGTCAAGTTATGGATTATGATATTATGAATGTTGTTATCGATGTTTGGGAGTTGTTATATCATATGGAGGAAGTTGTAGAAACAAAGGAAACGCTGCCCAATTTTCATTAGCTTTAGCTCAAGCATAATTATGTTATCGATTATCTAATTCTAGTACGAATTCTCTTGAATGTAGAATCGTGAACATTGGAGGGAAGCGCGTAATTGATAAAGTTAGCGAAATGTAAAGTATGTGAGGGTAGTCCCTTCTCTTTCTAAGGCATGATTCCTATGACATGACTCCCTTTATCATTCCATGACTTTCTTACATTCCGGAAACTATGAGTCTATGTTTATAAAGAGCTCCTCATGAGATAAAGATAAGAGATATGTTATGAATATGATAATGATGATGATGGGTCTAAGTCTAGAGATTCTAAAGCTCATGATATGGTGTTTCTACGAAGCTAATGATCCTCATACGATTCTTTAATGCTACGCATTGTTGTTACACTCACCTTATAATGCTAGTTCCTTCAAGGTGAGGCATGATGATTATGACTACTCCATAATGAAATCGGGGGTTCTCGAACTTACGTCACCCCGATATAGTTATAGTTGGTCCTTGAGCTCTTATGCATGCTTTATGATGAGTATATGATAATGAGGTTACACCGCACCTATATGGCTGGGCAGACACCGCTAAGGCGGGCGGCATATACACCATGTCTAGATGGCATGGGCAGACACCACTAGTGGGCGGCATGAGATGTTTACCCCGGATGCGGGCTAATGATGATCACACCGTACCTATATGGTCGGGCAGCTTATATATGCATACATGATATGATGATGTTCATGATGTAAGTTAGCATGCATTATTCCGTCTTAAGTGACATTCAGTTACAGGTTGTTTCCTTACTTGATGTTTCCTCATCTTTTCGATATGTTATCATTGTTCATGCCTTACATACTCAGTATAATGTTCGTACTGACGTCCTTTCTTTTTGGACGCTGTGTTCATGCCTACAGGTGGATAGGGAGGTGGCCCAGTTTCCTAGGAGCTACTCAACAGGTTTACAGGAGCACTCCATTATTCCGGAGGTGCCATTTTTGAGATATTATTTTGTGTATATATATTTGGGCACGACGGGGTCCTGTCCCGTCCTTATGTCTAGCACTCTAGTAGAGGCTCGTAGATACGTATGTGTGGGTAGTAGATGTCTCATGATGACTACATTGTATTTTCTATATCATTTTTGCAGCCATGAGGGCTTATATAAATGCTTGTGTTGCCTTCGAGGTTATATGTTTCTAGGATGAGTATGACGGCTAGCGTAATGAGTGGTGCTCGGTAGTCAGATTCGGGTACCCGTCATGACCCCCTAGTTGGGTCATGACAATTTTCTACCCTTCCTTATTTACTGGTTGTTGTTTGTTAAGTAAGAAGTGAGGATGGACACGAGCTTATTACTCTTATATATATATATATATATATATATATATATATATATATACATGTTTGTATGTATTGAATTACACTATGCCTATACGGCCGGGCAGATAGTTACACCGTGCCTTCATGGCCGGGCAGACATTCACACTGAGCCTTCATGGCCGGGAAGACTTTGTATGTATTGAATTACACTATGCTTATACGGCCGGGCAGATAGTTACACCGTGCCTTCATTACTGGGCAGATTTTGACACCGTGCCTTCATGGCTGGGCAGACATTCACACTGAGCCTTCATGGCCGGGAAGACACTTACACCGAGCCTTATGTGGCCGGGAAGTTACAATAATTTATTGCATTTTATTGTCATACAAGAAAGAGCAAGACTAGATAAGTATCTTCAGAGCTTATAATTTCTATTTAGTTTTAGTTTTCACTTGTTTAGCTACCTTACATTCTGGGTACATTATCTCATACTGACGTCCCTTTGCCTAGCGACGTTGTGTTTCATGTTACTTGAAAGGCAGGCTGATAGACCCCAGGAGTAGTTGCCGAGTATCGGTTGAGTTAGTAAGCTCCACTTCTTTTAGAATTGCCGTCATCCCGAACAAAGTACATCCTCATCGTAGAGGCTTATAGACTCCTTTTGTTATGTATAGATGATAGTTGGAGGCCTTGCTGGCCCTTATGTATATATGTCTTTTGGGAGTGATTTCATTACAGATTATGTAGAGTTTGGCCTTCTCGGCCTTGTTGGTATTTTCTAAGTTTCAGGTTGGCCTTACAGGCCTACATATGCTTAATTTCATCCATGAGTTGAGTTACAATTTGATCGCTCGATCAAGTAAGGCACCGGGTGCCGGTCCCATCCCTCTAGAGCTTGCGTGTGACCAACTTGACATTAGAGCTGGTCTGTCCTTGAAAGTCTACAAACCGTGTCTAGTAGAGTCTTATTTGTAAGTGTGTTATGCATCACATTTTATAAGCTGGAAGCTACACGGCATTTAAGAGTCTGTTACCTTTATTTTTGATCTAAATCGTGCTAGGCGAGTTATAAGAGTTAGAGTCAACTTGCATTTTGATGTGGGTACAGAGATGCCGGAGACAAAGAAATCTATTGCTGACAGGAAGACCCAAGTTGTGGGGTATGAGGGTACGAGTAGAGGGTTACATGATGGTGAGGGCCATTCTAAGGCCCAAGGAGAGACACCCTCACCCACATCTATGAGTCCTCCACCTCCAGAGGATCCTCAGGGAGATGCAGCACCACCAGTCCATTCTCTAGTTCCATGTGACCAGGACCTCAGGAGTGCGGTACATATGCTGACACAGATAGTTACTGCCCATCGTCGAGCAGGAAAAGGAGCAGGATCTTGTGGTATTGAGGGTCCAGGAAGCTCAAAAGTTAGAGAGTTTGTAGCTTTAGGACCTCCAATGTTTACAGAGTCGAGATTAGATGAGGATCCACAAAACTTTATAGACTATCTGTAACGAATCTTTACTGTTATGCACGCCACGGAGGCAGAAATGGTAGAGCTGGCAGTCTTCAGGCTGCATGACACAGTGATTTTCTGGCATACCTCATGGAAGAGATCCAGGGGGTTGAATGCAACTCCACCAGATTGGGAAAAGTTCTCTACAGCCTTTCTTGACCATTACTTGCCATTGGAGATCCGAGGCTAGGGTAGATCATTTTCTGAACCTCAGGCAGGGAAACACGAGTGTGAGAGAGTACAACCTTCGCTTTGATTCTGTCCCGCCCCAAAACTTACCCTAGACGTGACCGGCATCCGACGTCATGAACAACATCGGAAGAATCTAAAAAGATGCACAATGACACTTGAACCCGCCAGGTTCAATAATCACATCCAACAACTTATAAAATAAAGTTAAACAAGTCATGATGTAAGAATAAAATCAGCGAAAGTCTTTATAGTTTAAATAATTCAACCACAACATGATAGTGTGCCCGAAAGAGTTAAACAACAACTCTTCTTCTACCCACATTCGAATGTATACTAAGGATATACTAAGAATAAGGAATACGCCTAACTCATCGGGACGCAGCCCGGAAACTAATATAAATAAATGGAATCAATAAATGGGGTGTCCCATGAACAAGCATGTGGGCTCACCAAATCAGCAGCAACAACAAGTTCTCTTAAACGTTCTGAATGTCACAAACTTGCTCTTCTTCGTTACCTAACATACCATAAAAAACAATAATGGTATGCCTAAGTACTTCGCACTCAGTGATTGCCTCGGGGACAACAAGTGATATGAACATAAAGTGTAATGACATATAAAGAAATCAGTTCTGAGGATAGTGTGACACAATATGGAAACAGTTATTCAGCTTGTTTATCTCAATGAAAGACAATTATCAAAAACAGGTTATAAAGTCCTTGTCAAGTTCCAACCTCCAAATATGCCATTTAAGTTGATCATGATTATTAAACAACAGTTCCATTAAAAGATAGGAATATCAAACTTGCCAATACAGGCCCAAAAACCAATCATAACGAAGGGATGACCTTTGAGGTTCCCTAATCATAGCAGCGCATCACACCAGAATATGAAATTAAATAGTGGCTATCCTTCCTCCCGAATAGCTAGGCATAATCACACCCTAGGTAGCGAACCCGGAAGTGACCACTCTTCCTCCCGAATGGCTAGGCATTATCACACTAGGATCCATAGTGGCTACCCTTCCTCTCGAGTAGCTAAGCAAAACACAACAACTAGTTTTCATAGCATAGAAGCCAATTCATAATTCATTTGTGATGTAGTCACATCATCAATTGTCATTAAGGTTCATTATGCCATAATGAAAGAATAAGTCATTTCAATCAATGTTTTGAAAACGTTTAACTTCTTTACGAAATATTTCCATGTCCTAATTCATCAATGAGAATATCATTACCAACCCTTAACCATAATTATTAAGCATCTCTTATAGAGGAAAACATTCATAATATCATATACATATATAGGGTTTGTTACAATCTAGGTTTAATGTGGGTTTGTCCCCTCACACACATTAACTACCATTTAGACATGAATTAGAGTTCAAGAAACATGAAAAGATTACTTTTGTTTTTATTCATTAAAGAACCTTGAATGAAATTTATACTTAAAACAATAGTTTCAAAAAGTGATTTTCATTCAAGATAAGTTTTCAAAAGAGAGACATACCTTAATATGTTAAACGAAGTTTAACAATTCACTTTTTTAATGAAGAATACCCAAAACCCTAGCTTGAATCACTTTAGGAAGAATTATGTTGCAAACCCTTGTTGTGGGAGGTTGATAGGAGAATAACACGTTGTTCCAGGGTTTAGAGAATGAGGGAAATCTGATTTTTTGAGTTGAGGGACGAATTTATATAAATCCTAGCTCGACAGGGTCCGTGCTTGGCACGAAAGTGGACGAGAAAAGCTGAAAGCTGATTTTTCCCGTCTCGCCACCATCTTCGCAAGGCACGGACTTGGGCGAGGCGAGAAAAATCACTCTCGCCTCATTTTCTCGCCTTGGCCTCACTTTAATGAGTTTGTGGCACTCAAAATAAGCCTAGCTTGTACCATTTCTCGCGCAGCAAGACCTAGAAACTAGCCCGGAAGTCTACCAACTTGTCTGGATCGCTAAGGTTTGTGCTTGGCAAGAATTGAAGATGAGCTGGGGCAAACTTCCTTCATGAATTCCTATGCATGCGAAATCCTTAGTGCGAACTCCATATCCACCATACGAAGCAACATACTCTCGAATCATGGACGTGACTTAGCTTAGAGGTATGAGGAGTTACAAACTACTTATCACTAAGATCATCCCGAAAGGTTTCACATAACAAAAATATGATACGCCAACCCTCGTTTATTCATTCATACTTAACCCAAATCTACGGAACGTTACAGATTCTTTGGCAAGATATGCGCCTACCATAGTTGACACCATGAGAGCCAGGGTGCACCGTGTCACACCCTAATTTCCGATAGGGTATGATGGGCACCCGACCCTTACCTGGGCCGAGCGAACCCTCCGACTAACGTAACACTCACAACCATACCGTCCCACAAAACATAACATACACACGAAATGAAAATTTTTCGTAAAACAAACATGCCTTTCGTTTTTTTTTCAAGCCAAATAAAAATCTCGCAATCGTATGAAAACTCGTAATATAAGGCATAACAAGCAGTTTCGGCTTATATAGCCACTTCTGCCAAACACATCGGTAGCATAATGCATACAAACACACCGGCTTACATAGCCGCTTACAAAACAGTACCCAACATATCGTACACTCGACACCGTCTCGCAAAGTCTCTATCATAACTTCGAACACCATACAAAGCACTCGACTCGCAAAGACTCGGAGGAAGTGGAGCTCGCCAAACCAGCTGGAGCATCTTCTGCTAACATCACCTACTCATCTGCGGGTACCTGCGTGGCATGAAACGCAGCCCCCGAAGAAAGGGGGTCAGTACGAAATATGTACTGAGCATGTAAAGCATAGCATACATCAAACGAGGTCATAACCAAAGTAGGAAGTACAGAAAGTGAAGTCATAACAACCCAATTACCTAAGTACTTACGTCCAACACACACAAATTAAACATACTCATACCGAACCCATCATAATCTGTCATATGGAATGACATTAACCGATGTGGGATTTACCTCATCATCGTCGTGATCAAACTCATCATATCATCATACATCATCACATATCAAATACGGTCCATAGGACCCGACGGATGAACGTGGTCGCCACCCTATCCGGCGCCACAACACAAGATAACACCGTGTTTCAAATCCCCGTATCCCCGAACACAACACATCATCACAACACATCATAAGCCATATCACAAAGATAACTCCATAAACGGAACCCGGCCCTATGGCGAGGTCTCGGAACCGTAACACAAGATAACACCGAGTATATCATAGTGCGCACGATCACATACCGGCCGGATCCGGTGAAAGAGGTAAATACGTAACGCACGAGCAGATCGTAAGTAACCACACACATATCAGACACCATCACAGACTCAACCGAATGATCGAAATGAACCCTTTTTTTTTGAAAATCCAAAACCATCGTCAAATCAAGTTTTCTTCCGAATTTCGCCCGGGAACATGTCAAACCGAATTTTAGAAACCACAATTATGTATCAAAATCATGGGCATAAAATCCTCATTTCCAACTCGACAAATACATAAATAAATAGTCATAATGAAGAAAATATTAAATTTTTCCGAAAAATCCATAAAGGTAGCATAGAAAGGCCGCGGGCCCCACGGACGGGTGCCGACCCCCGCCCGAGCCCGACTACGAGGGGTAGGGAGAGTGATGTCTTATGAACTTACATATTATGTTTTGGGTGTTTCGAGGTCGTATGCAAAAGTTACGGACGTTCGTAGTTTCGAAGTCGTTTTGGAACAAGTCTCTTTTTGAAAACAAAATTCTTTTGGAAATAGAACTCTTTTGAAACCTCAAAAGTTTAATCCTACAAAAGACATAAGGTCATAACTCAACCGCGTTAAAGATACGAACATCAAGGAACTTATACGAATCGCTTACACAATTTTTCAAACTCAACCATATCAAGAACATACAAACCACGACCGACCATACTAAGGATGCCTACAAAGACAAGCACATACGATTCACAAACCTACTTGAATTTTACGAATGGAATTACCCCGAGGCACATATCATGTCATACCTTAGTTCCGTCTAAGACATGCCAAAAAGAAGAGAAGGGTAAGTTTCACATACCCGCTTGCTTCCTAAGCTAATCCAACGTAAGTTCGTCTTCTCAAAATCTACAACAACATCAATAGGCATCGAACATTAGTCCACGCGCTAAAGGATCCAATTCCAAACCATTGCTTTTTCTACCAAAAATTGGGCAAAGATTTCCCCATATATTCACCAACCCCGAGATTTCGACTCGCTAATATCAACAACAACCAAACCAACAACCATCCAAACAAGATTTAAGAACATTCCGGACAATCCACAAAGTATTCAAGACAATTCAAACAATATACTATGAAACCCGAAACCTTCCAACTTAATGAATACGACAATAATACGTTTCTTTCTTTCAATTTCACAAACTACGTCAACGGTTCCATACATTACCACATTACCTTCATAATTATAAGAAAACATAATAGAACCATATTGACTTCCAAAACAGCCCACAACACTACAACTTCGACATAAGTCATTATACCTTTATTTTTATCACATAATCCACAACAAACAACAACCAAAACACCACATTGAATTAGTTCACCAAGCTCCCTCCAAAACAGCCCCTACACGGCCACACACACCACAATCCACGGCCAAGCACCAACATTCAAAGTTTCATGATTTCCATTCATTCCAACACACTACAACAACCAACATGCAAATTAGAATTGATTCATCACTCTTAGACATACAATACACATACACGGCCAACATCAATACCCAAGGCTTGACTTCAACATCCATATTTTCATGATTTTTCATTCATTTCTACATGCCAAAACAACTTGCAAACATGCTACATACACTTAATTCTTCACCTCTACACTAACCATACATACACGGCCAAGCACACACATCACCATATTTTTATAAACTTCATTCATTTCCATATATCACCACACATACCAATCACCAACAACACATGAAGGAAGATAAAATCCTTACCTTTCTCACTTGTTCTTCATTCGGCCAAGGTGTGGTTTTGCAAGAACAAAAGCTTTGCTTGATTCAACAACCACTTCATGTTGTTTAGCACCTTCCAAAGAGTGGAAAACATAGAAGAAAATATTTTTGTGATGGAGGTTTTTGATCTTCCATTTTTTTTTCTTCATGGCCGAATGGCCTTGGCTTGGCTTCTCCAAGCTTCTTGATTTTTCTAAGGGATAGAAATGATGAAGATGATTAATTATCATCTTCTAGCCACATATATAGTTCACCCACATGGCCCTATGGCCCACACACACACACACACACATGGCCGGCCACTTATGGCCATTTTCACATAATAGCCAACTTTCCTTATTTCAATTTTTGGTCCCAAATTTTTCCAACTTTCATTCTCTAATTTTTTCCTTATTCCAATCTTACCCCTAACACTTCATATCCACAAAAGATGAATATGCAACTTATGCATTGAGACAAAATCAACAAAACCGGAAATTAAAAGTCTTGTCCATAACCCGTCGCAACCAACTTAAAATATTCCAACGTAGAAGTACGGGGTGTAACATCCTTTCCCCCTTTAGAACATTCGTCCTCGAATGTTCAACTAGTCTCATAAAACATCATAAGGATCTCAGGTTAAACTTTTCCTTCTCACTCTTGTCTTAATCTTACTCTTACTATCGGCACGACCTTCCAAGTCGTATTACAAACACACATCTTATTCTCTTTCCATTTCTAGGAAAAATTTCGGCAGTTTCCTCTATATTTCTTACTACCTCAAAACATCACGCAGAAATACCAACAATGCCTCCACGGGGCCAACATACATATATGCATATTATATCATATCACAGCCTCACAGGGCTCCCAACATCAACAACAGTACGAAAATGATAAACTTACCTCGTGTGTCCAACTCAAACGGTACCTGATACACTTTCTTATTTGCTTGCCCCCTTTAGTCTTCAACTTGTATTTCGATCGCGACTTCAATATCTTTCACAACATCTCTCTTTCATACCTTTACTTACCTGCGTACTTTGTGACTTCCAACATCGTCACTCACTTCCTTCTGTCAGGGTCATTCTTCAGCTGCAATCACAAATCAGGGTAAGGAGTCCCATCTCCTATGACTTGGCTCTATGGCACGATCTCAGATATGAAAGAAGAGTAACCATCCTAAATGCCCCGTAGCCTCTTGTTTATAAATGTGGCGCGCAACACACCATAAACAAGACTCTCTGCGGACACGACTTTGCGTACAACCCCTAGGACGAACCGCTCGATACCACTTTGTCACACCCTAATTTCCGATAGGGTATGATGGGCACCCGACCCTTACCTAGGGCCGAGCGAACCCTCTGACTAACGTAACACTCACAACCATACTGGGCCCACAAAACATAACATACACACGAAATGAAAATTTTTCAGAAAACAAACATGCCTTTCGTTTTTTTTTCAAGCCAAATAAAATACGCAATCGTATGAAAAGCGTAATATAAGGCATAACGATTTCGGCTTATATAGCCACTTGCCAAACACATCGGTAGCATAATGCATACAAACACACCGACACATAGCCGCTTACAAAACGTACCCAACATATCATACACTCGACACCCGTCTGCAAAGTCTCTATCATAACTTCGAACACCATACAAAGCACTCGACTCGCAAAGCACTCCGGAGGAAATGGAGCTCGCCAATCAAACCGAGCATCTTCTCGCTAACATCACCTACTCATCCGTGGGTACTGCGTGGCATGAAACGCGCCCCCGAAGAAAGGGGGTCGATACGATTTAAATATGTACCGAGCATGTAAAGCATAGCATACATCAAACGAGGTCATAACCAAAGTAGGAAATACAAAAAAAGTGAAGTCATAACAACCCAATTACCTAAGTACTTACGTCCAACACACACAAATTAAACATACTCATACCGAACCCATCATAATCTATCATATGGAATGACATTAACCGATGTGGGATTTACCTCATCATCGGTGATCAAACTCATCATATCATCATACATCATCACATATCAAATACGGTCCCTAGGACCCGACGGACGAACGTGGTCGCCACTTACCATTCGGCGCCACAACACGACATAACACCGAAGTTTCAAATCCCCGTATCCCCGAACACAACACATCATCACAACACATCATAAGCCATATCACGGCAAGATAACTCCATAAACGGAACCCGGCCCTATGGCGAGGTCTCGGGAACCGTAACACGAAGATAACACCGAGTATATCATAGTGCGCACGATCACATACCGGCCGGGATCCGGTGAAAGAGGTAACACGAACGCACGAGCGATCGTAAGTAACCACACACATATCGTACACCATCACATACTCAACCGAATGATCGAAATGAACCCTTTTTTTTTGAAAATCCAAAACCATAGTCAAATCAAGTTTTCTTCCGAATTTCGCTCGGAACATGTCAAACCGAATTTTAGAAACCACAATTATGTATCAAAATCATGGACATAAAATCCTTGTTTCCAACTCGACAAATACATAAATAAATAGTCATAATGAAGAAAATATTAAATTTTTCCGAAAAATCCATAAAGGTAGCATAGAAAGGCCGCGGGCCCCACGGACGGGTGCCGACCCCCGCCCGAGCCCGACTACGAGGGGTAGGGGAGAGTGATGTCTTATGAACTTACATATTATGTTTTGGGGTGTTTCGAGGTCGTATGCAAAAGTTACGGACGTTCGTAGTTTCGAAGTCGTTTTGGAACAAGTCTCTTTTGAAAACAAAATTCTTTTGGAAATAGAACTCTTTTGAAACCTCAAAAGTTTAATCCTACAAAAGACATAAGGGTCATAACTCAACCGCGTTAAAGATACGAACATCAAGGAACTTATACGAATCGCTTACACAATTTTTCAAACTCAACCATATCAAGAACATACAAACCACGACTGACCATACTAAGGATGCCTAAAGACAAAAGACATACGATTCACAAACCTACTTGAATTTTACGAATGGAATTACCCCAGGCACATATCATGTCATACCTTAGTTCCGTCTAAGACATGCCAAAAAGAAGAAGAAGGGTAAGCTTCACATACCGGCTTGCTTCCTAAGCTAATCCAACGTAAGTTCGTCTTCTCAAAAATCTACAACAACATCAATAGGCATCGAACATTAGTCCAGCGCTAAAGGATCCAATTCCAAACCATTGCTTTTTCTACCAAAAATTGGGCAGCATTTCCCCTATATATTCACCAACCCCGAGATTTCGACTCGGCTAATATCAACAACAACCAAACCAACAACCATCCAAACAAGATTTAAGAACATTCCGGACAATCCACAAAGTATTCAAGACAATTCAAACAATATACTATGAAACCCGAAACCTTCCAACTTAATGAATACGACAATAATACGTTTCTTTCTTTCAATTTCACAAACTACGTCAACGGTTCCATACATTACCACATTACCTTCATAATTATAAGAAAACATAATAGAACCATATTGACTTCCAAAACAGCCCACAACACTACAACTTCGACATAAGTCATTATACCTTTATTTTTATCACATAATCCACAACAAACAACAACCAAAACACCACATTGAATTAGTTCACCAAGCTCCCTCCAAAACAGCCCCTACACGGCCACACACACCACAATCCACGGCCAAGCACCAACATTCAAAGTTTCATGATTTCCATTCATTCCAACACACTACAACAACCAACATGCAAATTAGAATTGATTCATCACTCTTAGACATACAATACACATACACGGCCAACATCAATACCCAAGGCTTGACTTCAACATCCATATTTTCATGATTTTTCATTCATTTCTACATGCCAAAACAACTTGCAAACATGCTACATACACTTAATTCTTCACCTCTACACTAACCATACATACACGGCCAAGCACACACATCACCATATTTTTATAAACTTCATTCATTTCCATATATCACCACACATACCAATCACCAACAACACATGAAGGAAGATAAAATCCTTACCTTTCTCACTTGTTCTTCATTCGGCCAAGGTGTGGTTTTGCAAGAACAAAAGCTTTGCTTGATTCAACAACCACTTCATGTTGTTTAGCACCTTCCAAAGAGTGGAAAACATAGAAGAAAATATTTTTGTGATGGAGGTTTTTGATCTTCCATTTTTTTCTTCATGGCCGAATGGCCTTGGCTTGGCTTCTCCAAGCTTCTTGATTTTTCTAAGGGATAGAAATGATGAAGATGATTAATTATCATCTTCTAGCCACATATATAGTTCACCCACATGGCCCTATGGCCCACACACACACACACATGGCCGGCCACTTATGGCCATTTTCACATAATAGCCAACTTTCCATATTTCCTTTTTGGTCCCAAATTTTTTTCCAACTTTCATTCTCTAATTTTTTTTCCTTATTCCAATCTTACCCCTAACACTTCATATCCACAAAAGATGAATATGCAACTTATGCATTGAGACAAAATCAACAAAAACCGGAAATTAAAAGTCTTGTCCATAACCCGTCGCAACCAACTTAAAATATTCCAACGTAGAAGTACGGGGTGTAACACACCGGTTATTAGCAGGGTTAGGTTCACGCCTAGTTGGAGCTTCTACTACTGTGTCCTTACTAGATAATATGGATATTGCCCGGACCCAGGCTTTCGTACAAAATCTCGAGGAGCATAAAGGGTGGCAAAGGTCTTTGAGGGTTGAAGGAGGCCAGCAACATAAGAGGGCAAGGTCCTCGTAGCAGGGAAAGTCCCAGAGGGATTCTCGCACATGATATTCAGGACGGCCACCTAGGCTGCTGATGTGCCATGAAATTATAGCACATTCGATGCTTTTTGGCTATAAGTTTTACTTGTTTTTGAGTGAGTCTTGCTCTATTTGATGTGTTTGTGATATGTAGTAGGTATTTAACGTATTTTGGGAGCAAGTCATGGAAATGGGTTAAAAAGATGTTCAAGAAAGAAAAATAACTGAAGCCTGATTTTTACGGAGCAAAATACGGACCGTATAATACTTACGGTCCGTCAATTCAACCGTAGATCTAGGAGAGAAAGGCCTCAGATATGAAGGAGGAAGTCAAGGTAAAAGTACGTATCGTACATTATTTACAGTCCGTAAATCCCACCGTAGATTGGTTCCAGCAAAGTCTCAAAGGAAAGAAGATTGTACGGACCAGTTGCACGGACCGTATAATATTTACGGTCCGTAAAATTGGAATGTATATATGGGCAACAGAAGAAGATTGTACGGAGACTATTTCAGATTCTATGGACTATATAATATTTATGGTCAGTACATTGGTCTGTCGGGGGCAATTTTGTCACGCGTATTTTGCACGATTCAGACTCTTATAAATACCCGATGTAGGTTTCTTGTACGCTACTATTCACTAGATTTCAGTTTTATTTCTTTAAGCATTGAATATTCATAGTTTTTGAAGTCTTTTGGGATTACAAACAATTGTAATTAGTTCTCTTCAATTCCAATCAATCATTCGTAAGCGTCATGATCTCAATTCTTTATTATTGTTGTTCTTCTTCTTCTATGAGTAGCTAAATTTCCTTACTAGGGTTGTGAATCCAAATGATGGGTGTTTTGATATTGGGGTTTGTGATTGATATACACATAATGGACTGTTAGGGTTTATTTATTCTTCATTCGTAATTAATGGTTGTAAACATTGATTAAGGCCATAGACCTTGATTTATTCGGGAAAATAATTAGGGTTGGTAAGAATAAATATCAAGGACTCAAAGCTTTAAACTTTGTTTAATAAGTTCACTTAGGAATAAGACGAATTTACCTGGCATAATTTACCGTATTTCATAGTTACTTTCTTATATTTGGGAAAATTTAGAAAGAGATAATCTTTATTTATTGGGAATTAGTAGAGATTCATATAGAGGTTAAGTATAATCATATAATGATTTATTAGAAGTATATCAAAATCAATACCCATGATCATACACCTTATCAAAAGGGGACACAACCTTGGTTTCTTTTACCATAAATCACACTCCAAAGCAAGTAGCTAGCTGTTAGTCATAAACAACCAACTTTTACAAAATCATCGGATTAAGACATTAGACCTAAATTAAGCATTCTACGAGTTTAGTGACCTTTTAACACCATATTCCCTATGGTATTCGACCCTAACCTTGTTGGATTACTATATTTGACATCATCCGCTTTACGCTAATTAAAGTTGTAATTTGAGCGTATCAAATTTTTGCGCCGTTACCGGGGAATACGATTTTGAAATTACTAAATAGTGTTTGCTTTGATTGAAGTCTTTTTCTTATTCCATCACACCTTGTGTCACACCCCAACTTTTGATAGGGCATGATGGGCACCCGACCCTTACTTAGGGCCGAGCGAACCCGCTGATCCTCGTGATACTCATAATCTTACTGGACTCTTAAATCATGAAATGAATGCATAATGTAAGCTTTTCAAAAAAACATGCTTTTCGTCCTTCTCAATTCAAGTAAAATCTGTAATCATATGAAATCTGTAACATAATGCATAATGATACATCGGCTTACAGAGCCGCTTACAAGACTGACATGTTATATACGTGACTCATGTCGCAAAGTCTCTAACATAAATCAAGATACCATAATATAGATACTCGACTCGGCGAAGCCTCCGGAAGGAAATGGAGCTCGCCAATCAAATTTGGAACATCTTCTACTAATATCCTCTACTCATCCGTATACACACACACGCGTGGCATGAAACGCTTGTGCCCCCCCCCAAGAAAGGGGGTCGGTACGGAATATGTGCGAGTACGTAAAGCATGAAATACGGAAACGGATCATATACCGAAATAAAGTATAGAAAATCATAAGGCTTGCCTCTGAAACATAAATCATGCGTATCAATATCATATCCAGACCATTTTGGGACTAAGGGACATAAGTAAATAATCATCATGTACATATACATATAACGTGTCCCGACCCTCTAGTGAGGGACTCGGTGAGACATAAGCAAATAATCATCATGTACATATGCATATATAACGTGTCCCGGCCCTCTAGTGAGGGGCTCGGTCGTGTCCTGGCCCTCTAGTGAGGGACTCGGTGAATGAAGTCATCATATGCCATCCTGGCCGCCATCCCCATATCATCATATACATATATATATAACGTGTCCCGGCCCTCTAGTGAGGGACTCGGTGAATAATGCAGTGGAGTGTGCACGAATACGTGTCCTGGCCCGGGACTCAGTGAAAGAAGTAATAACAGCTCGCACGAACAGAGTAGTGAGAAACCATATGCACATAAAATCATCTTTTGAGACTCGATAGGTAAGTAAGAAATCAACGCTCTAGTATCAAACGATAGTCAGGCTAAATCCGTTCTAAATGCCATTAGGACTACGCTAAAAAGAGTCTTAGGAATCGTAGACATGTATCAAACCAATCCGAGCCCGCCTGTGAAAGTTACGGACATTATTCAACACAGAATCATTTAGGAACAAGAACTCTTCATACAACATTTACTATCCAATCACACAAAAGACACAAAGGCAATAACTCGACCATATAAAGAAGGCTAATATCAAGAAGTGAATAAGAATCGTAGACATGCTTGGAACTTATGAATAGAGTTTCCCCGAGGCTCGTATCACATCTTACTTACATCTAAGACATGCCAAAAGAAAGAAGGGATAGCTTTACATACCTCGTTCGCTTCCTAAGCTAATCCGAACTTAAGTCTCGGGCTTCCCAAGATCTACAACAATGTCATTAGACACCAAACATTAGCTATAGGTACTTAAGAGTCCAATCCTAAGCTAGCACTTCATTTATAAATATTCGGGCAGCATTTCCTTTATAAATTCAACAAACCCCGAGAATTCAACTCGGCCAAATCATCAACAACAATACCAACAACCATACTAATAATATCAAAAATTAATTTAAAACGCATTCTAGCATTAGCAACTCCCTTCTACATAATTCGACGGCATTTCATTTACGTTCAAATCAATCACATACAATACTACCCTCCATCTTCCAAATTCATGAACTATACCAACAATCCACACGTTAACAACTTCATTCTTATAAATACAAGAGACTATATTAAAATCACATTAGCTTCCAAAACAGCCCACAAACGATTACAACTTCAACTTGAACCATCAAACCTTCATTTTCATCATAGAATCCACCACAACAACAATCTAAAATATTAAGTAAAATTAGTTCATCACTCCTACACAACACAACACATACACGGCTCAACACCAACACCTAGGGTTCCATATATTTCATCCATTTCTACACACTACACCATGCACAAACCATCCATGACATATGAAAAAGGAGATTAAATCTTACCTTTACCCCTTAGCTTTCCAACTTGGCTAGGGTTTGTGAATTACAACAACGAATGTTTTGATTGCTCCAACAACTAATTCACGTTATTAGGGACCTTCCAATTGGTTGAAATGCTAGAAGAAAATTATTTTTTTGATCAATATTTGAGGGCATCAGTTTCGGCTAGGCCATGGCCGAATATGGTTCTATCTTTTTCTCCAAGCTTCTCCAAGTTTCTTAAGTTGAAAATGATGAATAATGTCTTGCTTTGTCATCTCTTGTCTATATATATATATATAGGCTTCTACAAATACAAGGTGGACACATGCCCCACTCATGGCTTGAGGCAATTAAAATTAGCCAACCCATGGGTGGGGGGCCCACACTAACCTCACGGCCACTTGGCCTTTTCATGAAATAATTTTTCCAACTTCTAGCCCCTAATTTTCCTTAATATTTTCACACCAATAAAATTCATAAGCAACTTGTGCATTAAACAAAATCGAAAAATAGCATTGTCCTTAACTTATCGCAACTAGCTTAAAATATTCCAATGTACAAAATACGGGATATAACACCTTGTTTGCTATTCCTTGTAAACCAGGTGAACATGAATCAGAATCAGCAAAACCAACGTGCTGGTAACCAAGGGGGTTGATTGAATAATCAGGCGAATGAATCAGATGACTAGAATGTTTTCACTGATATTGTTCCTGAGGAGGACTATGCATCTGCTATTGTTCATCCTCGAGTTGGAGCTGCAAGTGTCAAAATTGACTCCTCTCTATACCAGTTGTTGAAGCTTGAGGCTACTTTCGGAACTCTACCGATAATGACCCTCAACGTCATTTACAGAATTTTATGGATGTGTGTGCTAATCACATCCAAAACAACGTTTCACAAGATGCTATTCGGCTGAGGCTATTCAAATATTCCTTAGCTGGAGATGCAAGAGCATGGTTCGAGAAGCTGCCCCGGAATTCTATTACTACATGGGCAGAGATGGTAGTAATCTTCCTCAAGAAATGGTACCCTCCTAGCAAGAAGGATGAGATCGTGACAAGATCTATGAATTTAAGCAGTGACTGGGGGAACAATTATATGAAGCTTGGGAGAGATTTAAGGAGTATTTGCAAAAAATTCCAAATCATGATTTTTCGGAGAACATATAATGGAGAAGTTCTATCGAGGGCTGGATCCAGTGCCCCAATCAATTACAAACAATGTAGCTGATGGTTGTTTTATGAATAAATCTTACCGTAGAGTGACCAACATACTTGACAGGCTGACCACACACAATTAGGCTTGACGCTCAAACAATGCTGATATTGTGCCTTATGATAGTGTCATAATCCAGAATATGATGAAGGAGAATCAAGATACGCAGCAGACATTAGTTGAGCTTGCAACGAATATTTCCTTGCTAACCAAGAAGTTTGATGATACCCAGATCAA
Organism: Lycium ferocissimum; assembly: GCF_029784015.1. Classification (NCBI taxonomy): domain Eukaryota; kingdom Viridiplantae; phylum Streptophyta; class Magnoliopsida; order Solanales; family Solanaceae; genus Lycium; species Lycium ferocissimum. Next base: position 31,784,888 of record NC_081347.1, on the reverse strand, counting down.
GGAGGTAAATTTTTGCAAAGATGTGTCAGGTATGCCGAAAGGGATGTACCAGGTCCAAGAGGTTCCATTCCACGAGGGACCTCCTGGGCAGGTTGAAGATGCAAACTATGTGAACAACTCTCAAGGGGGTTATCAAAGGTAGAACTACCAAGGTGGTTACCAGAATCAGAATTAATGGAGACCTCAGCAGGGTCAGGCTACTTACGATAACAACAACTCAGGGAACTTTAATAATAATTATGGTGGTACGAACCAAGGAAGCTACAATAACAACAATTTTGGGAATAAGAGTTCTAATCCTTATATACCACCGAAGGGGCAATCAACAGAGCAAGGTAGTTCGAGGGTTCAAGCAATGCCTGAGAAGGTTCTGGAAAACCAATCAAAGTCTGAAAGAACATTATCTGGGCTAGTAGAGATAGTGGGTTCCCATACATTAGCTATTCAGAAGATCGAGTTACAGATCCGTGATATTCTAGAGAGCAGCACCCTCCTAAAAGGGAAGACATCCTAGTGACACTATTCTAAATTTGAAGAATGAGGGAGACAGTGTAGACCGGGTGTTTTCCATTAGTACTCAGAGTGGTAAAATACTCCAAGGTGCTGAAAAGAAAGTTATTGAGCTCGAGCTGATAGATGAAGAGGACGAGGTGCAGTCTGGCGCTTCAATTATTGTTTATGAGAATCCTATTGACGAGAAGGTTGCTGATATTCCAGAAATTTTGTGTCACGACCCGACTACGGGCCATGACGGTCATCCGGGGCTAACCACTAAACACCGCTCATTCTGTGACTTATACACGCTCTCATTCATAATATGTCCATAATTATAGAAAACTATCATCATTTGAAACATTTTTACTGATATAAACATAAGCCCTTCGGCGATCAAAATAATATATATACATGCATATACATAAGGACTGTGAGACCATACTACCCACACATACGTATCTACGAGCCTCTACTAGAACACTGAACATATGGACGGGACAGGACCCCGTCATGCCCAAAATAGATGTACACAAAATAATGTCTCAAAATGGCACCTCCGGAATAAAGGAGGGCTCCTGTAATCTGCGGATAGCTCCTACGGATCTGCACCGTCTCTCATCTGTGGGCATGAACACGGCGTCCAAAGAAAAGGACGTCAGTACGAATATTGTACTGAGTATGCAAGGCATGAATGAAATGAATGTAATAGGGAAGGCATAATGGCACAGGATGAGGACATAACCCTCGACTGGATACATTTTATACATTTATTACACATAGCATATCATATAAGCTACCATAGCGTATAACTCGTCTTATCATACATACCTCATCACGTTATACATACATTATCACATCATACAGACATCGTCATATCATACTTACATCATCATATCATACAAACATTATCACATCATACATACATCGGCATATCATACATCATCATCGTTAGTCCGCGTCTGGGTACCCATCATATGCAGCCCACCAGTGGTGGTCATGTCCGGCCCTCTAGGCACGGTGTAGTCGCACGCAGCCCACTGGTGGTGGTCATGTCCGGCCTTCTAGGCGCGGTGGAGTCATAGCAACAACCCTCATATGCAGCCCACTAGTGGTGGTCATGTCCGGCCTCCTGGCACGGTGTAGTCGCACGCAGCCCACTAGTAGTGACATGTCCGGCCAATTAAGCACGGTGGAATCTCATCGTCATACATATCATGTATTCGTCATCACACATAACATATGCTTATCGTTACCATACATTTCATAGACATATCGTGGCTTTATCCTAGCTTCACATCATCAAGCCATATATAATTACTATATCCTCATCACCATACATTTCATAGGTACATTGTAGGCTAACATCATCATACATATCATAGATTCACAATTATTAATCGTCTTACAAACATATCATGGCTCTATCGTAATTTAGTATCATTACATACATGTATATATACACATATCATCACAACATATATTGGGACTCATAGGCATCTATAGTCATGTCAGGGTGACGTAAGGTCGTGGAACCCCCGACCACATTATGGAGTAATCAGATCATCGTATCTCACCTTGAAGGGACTAACATTTTAAGGTGAGTGTACATAAGAAGAAGCATCAATGCAACCGTACTTAGAATCATTGATTTTGTGGACGTCATTTCTCACTCTAGGACCCTTTAGACTTAACTCATCATCAATTATCATGCCCGTGCCTTATCTCTCTTCTTTATCTTATACATGCGTAGCTTCCTATAGTCATAGACTCATCGTCATTACTTTCATACTCATAATATATCTCTTATCTTTCCCTCGTATGGCTATTGATGAACGTGGGCTCTTAGTTCTTCGAAATTCGGGAGATTCATGGAGACGGAGGAAGGTCAAGCCTTGAAGGGAAAGAGACTAACATCGTAAGATGGGTCTATCAACAATGAATAATAGCGAGGCGTCGTATGAAGGTCATTAGCTTTGTAGAAATCTTGTATCATAAATTTTAGGATCTCTAGACTCGGCTCATCATCATATTCATAACATACTTCTTACTTCACCTCATGCGAGCTCTTTATAACGTAGACTCATCATTTCCGATACATACATATATGTAGAGAAATTATAGAAAGATAGGAGGATTCATACCATAGAGTCATGCCTTAGAAAGAAAGGTTGAGCCTTACATACCTTTGTCGTTTAACTACTCGATTGCTTGCTCGTCCTCTTTTAATGCACTCATTAATACCTTCAATGTGATTCGTATCAACATTAGTTAGACAATCATGAGAGCGTACTTGCTAAAGCTATAGAAAATTGGGCAGTATTTCCTTGGTTTATACTACTTTCCGCCATATTCCATATCAACCCTCAACATTCATAACGACGATCACAATATTGTAAACAATAAGCATCATCCATTCGCATTATCCACATTTAGAAATTTCACTCCAAATCCTTCATATTCATGACCAAAGTTCACTATCATGTTCTTTCACATACAATACTTATTCCATGTTCTAAATGTCATTTATAGCGTATTCATAATCTCAACATATCAATATTCACAAATTTGTCAAACCAAACTTCTATTCATCAATAACACTATTGCCACATTTGTGACCCATTTCATATATTTTTGTACCACCCAAGTGTTTCAACTTGACAATACTTATAACATCATGAAAATACCATAAAACTTACCTTAGATGGTGGAGGAACAAGCCTTGGATGATAACACACCTCTTGCACCAAAACCCTATTTCACTCTTCCTTGAATTTCTTGGTTTAGATGATTTTAGTGAGGTTGCATACACTTGATTCTTCTTGGTTTGATGAAGTTGATCACAATTTTTCCTTGAATTCGTGTGGTTGAATTGTATGGAAGGTTATAGAGGCTTTGAGAGAGATGGAGAAGTGTATGGAATGAAATAAATGAAGTGGGAATACATTTATAAACTTGGAACATTTCAGCCCGTCGGGAGTTCCACGGACTGTTCCACGGTCCGTGGAACCAAGTGCCGGTCGTGGGACCGGTCGTGGTTCATGACCAGCCGCTATCTTCTCTGCCGGCGTTCCACGGACACATCCACGGTCCGTGGATCATGATGTTGGCCGTGGAACCTGGCCGTGAAACTCACTGCTTCACCAAGTTTGATCCCGTCGTCTCGTTTGATCTCCAATCCTTATGGAACCTTCTTAGCACTTGTTTATCACTTCATTAACAATATAAGGGGTGTTATAACTCCTCCCCAACACCTTATTAAGTCATCATCAACTTGTTACTTGTAAATCCTTTTCGATACTTATCACATACATTGCCTTCTCTTGGCCACTTTCTCGTCTAACATCGGATGCCTTTAAAATCTTACTTAAGGTCATCAAAAGTCATTACTTACTTGTCGAAACATCATATACTTCGTACTCCTCATTAGCATATTCACTGTGCATCAACGGAAAATTTTCTGAAGTGTAACATTTTGAAAGAGACTGATGATAAGAGCAAGCAAGCTATGAAAGGGGCTCTCCATCCTTTGAGATAGATTTTTAAATCTAAACCTCCCTTTCCTCAGAGGTTGGTAAAGAAGAAGGAAGATGCTAAGTTCAAAATTTTTTATGATCAGCTGAAGCAGTTGTCTCTGAATTTTCCTTTCTTGGAAGTTGTCAAGGAGATGCCCGGTTTTGCTAAATATTTGAAGGACCTGCTGACCAAGAAGAAAATGGTGTAAAATGAAACTGTGAGTTTGACTCATACTGTGAGTTGCATTCACTATTCCTTGTTCTGTTGGGCACCATGACTTTGCTTGTGCTTTGTGTGATAATAGGGCGAGTACTAATTTGATGCCACTTTTTATATACAAGCAATCAGGTTTGGAGATGCCAAGGCCGACTACTATGAGGTTACAAATGGCTGATAGATGTATTAAGAAGCCTGTTGGCATGGTTGATGATGTTCTTGTGCGGATTGGTAAATTTATGTTGCCCGCATATTTTGTGATTCTTAACTGTGCTGTTGATCGGGACATTCCTATTATTCTGGGAAGACCTTTCCTTGATACTGGGAAAGCTCTGATGGATTCGAAAAAAAATGAAATCAAGTTCTGAGTCAATGATGAGGAGGCTACTTTTCAGGAAAGTAAGAGGATAAAGTTACCAAGTGCTTATGAGAGAATTTCAGTGATTGATTCCTTTGATGTTGTTGATGAAGCGGTGGAGTTCAAGATGGAAGAAGAATGTTTGGGTGAAGCTCTGGCTGGTATGTTTGTAAACTTTGATGCTGAAGACATGGAGGGTTATGTGGAAACGGTTAATTCGCTTGTTGGGTTAGGTTCATATTCTACCACCCAAAGAAGATGGATCTTGATCTGGAAAATAGAGAAAATCCTCCAAAGAAAGCCTTCGATCATTGAACCACCGAAATTGGAGCTTAAGCAGCTCCCATCACATTTGAAGTACGAGGTCCTTGGTCCGAACATTACATTGCCAGTGATTGTTTCAGCCTTACTGACTGAGGAGTAAATTGTGCGACTTTTGGAGGTATTGCGTGAATTTAGGCGTGCCATTAGTTGGACCATAGCAAACATTCGGGGAATTCCTTCTGCAATCTATGAACATAAAATCCAGTTGGAGGAGGATAGCAAGCCGAGTGCGGAGCATCAAAGGAGACTGAATGAGAATATGCAAGAAGTAGTCAAGAAAGAGATCATCAAATAGTTAGATGCTGGAGTGGTTTACCCGATTGCTGACAGTAAATGGGTGAGCCCAGTCCAATGTGTTCCGAAAAAGGGGGGCATCACAGTGGTGCCTAATGCGAAGAATGAGCTGATTTCGAGGAGGACTGTAACCGGATGGAGAGTTTGCATGGACTATTGCAAGCTCAACATTGCCACTTGCAAGGATCACTTCCCTATGCCTTTTATTGATCAAATGCTTGATTGGCTAGAGGGGCGATCTTACTATTGCTTCTTTGATGGTTATTCGGGCTACAATCAGACCAACATCGCCCTGGAGGATCAAGAGAAGACGACTTTCACTTATCCGTGTGGGACATTTGCTTTTAGCAGAATGTCGTTTGGTCTTTGCAATGCACCAGCTATGTTTCAGTAGTGTATGATGTTAATATTCTCTGATATAGTGGAAAAATTTCTCGAAGTCTTTATTGATGACTTCTCAGTTATTGGTGATTCTTTTGATGACTGTCTTGGCCATCTGGGTCAAGTGTTTAAACGTTCTGAGCAGCCTAATGTGGTGCTAAATTGGGAGAAGTGCCACTTCATGGTGAAGGAAGGGATCATCCTCGGGCATAAAATCTCTGAAAAAGGGATTGAGGTCGATCAAGCAAAGGTAGATGTGATTTTGAAGCTTCCTTAGCCTATCTCAGTTAAGGGCGTCTGGAGCTTTTTGGGACATGCAGGTTTCTATAGGCATTTCATCAAGGATTTCTCAAAGATCGCTAATCTAATGTGTAAGCTTCTTGAAAAAGAGGCTAAGTTTGAATTTGATGAGAAGTGCCGAAAGGCGTTCGATGAATTGAAGCAGCGGTTGACCACAACACCTATTATTGTTTCTCCCGACTGGTCTCTACCGTTCGAATTGATGTGTGATGCAAGTGGTTTTGCTATCGGTGCTGTGCTTGGCCAGAGACATAATAAAATCATGCATCCGATCTATTATGCTAGCGTAACCTTGAATGCTGCCGGATGAATTACACGGATGTGAGCAAGAGATGCTGGCAATAGTTTTTGCTTTTGAGAAGTTTCGGGCCTATCTGTTGGGGTCCAAGGTTATGGTATACACTTATCATGCTGCATTGAGATACCTGATAGCGAAGAAGGAAGCTAAGCCACGATTGATCCAAGTGGTGCTATTGCTGCAAGAGTTTGACTTTGAGGTGAAAGATCGCAATGGAACTGAGAATTAGGCTGCTGACCATCTCTCTCAGCTTGAAGAAGCTGGGAGACCTTCCGATAAGCTAGATATAGATGCTGCGTTTCCAGATGAGAGGGTGTTGGCTTTATCAATAGAGGTGGCACCGTGGTATGCAAACATTGCCAATTATTTGGTGACAGGCATAGTTCCAGACGAGAGCAAGGCATACCAAAAGAAGAAGTTGTTGCAGGATTCTTGTCAATACTATTGGGATGAACCTTACTTGTTCAGAACATGCACTGACAATATCATTCCGCATTGTGTTCCCGAAAGTGAAGTGGTTGCCATTCTATAGGCATGCCATGACTCTTTCCGTTTGGGGTCATCATAATGGTAACCGGACTGCTACCAAAGTTCTTGAATGTGGTTATTACTGTCCAACTACCTTTCATGATACAAATCTATTAGTGTGGTCTTGTGATCAATGTCAGAGGCAAGTGAGTATAGGCAGAAGGCAAGAGATGCCTGTGAATTTTGTGATGGAGGTGGAAGTGTTCGATGTCTGGGGGATTGATTTTATGGGACCCTTTGTGAGCTCTGGAGGGATGAAGTATATCTTGGTTGCTGTGGACTATGTGTCGAAATGGGTAGGAGCAGTGGCTTTACCTAACAATTAGGCCGAGAGTGTCATGGGGTTCCTCAAGAAGAACATATTCACTTCATTTGGTACCGCAAGGGCTATAATCAGTGATGGTGGTTCCCACTTTTACAATAGAGCTTTTGCGGGATTGATGGAAAAGTATGGCGTCAAACATAGGGTGGCAACACCTTATCATCCTAAGACAAGTGGGCAAGTTGAAGTCTCCAATCGGGAGATCAAGAGTGTTTTAGCTAAAACGGTGAATGCAACTATAATTGATTAGGCCCGCAAGCTTGATAATGCGCTATAGGCGTACCAGACTACTTTTAAGACTCCGATTGGGAATTCACTATTCAAGCTCATCTTCGGAAAAGCTTGTCACTTGCCGGTTAAACTTAAACATAAGGCAATGTGGGCCTTGATGAAATTGAAGATGGATTGGGAGGAGGCAACCAAGCTCAGGTTGTTTCAACTCAATGAGATGGATGAATTCCGATACCAGGCATATGAATGTGCAAAGACTTTACAAAGAGAGAATGGAGCAATATCACCATAAAAAAATCCTGAAGTAAGAATTCTACAAAGGTGATCCTGCCTTGCTATTTAACTCTCGATTGAAACTGCTACCAGGCATGCTAAAGTCAAGGTGGTCCGGTCCGTTTGAGGTGGTAAGTGTTTCGCCCTATGGGGCGATTGAACTGAAGTACGGATATGGAACTCAGACATTTAAGGTGAATAGGCAGAGGGTGAAGCACTATCATGGGATGGTTGATGGAGATAGAATTGTTGACCTATACCGGTTGAAGCACTTGGGACCGAATGCGGACTCAGCGAGTCCCGACCAAGAGTCGATTGGTACCATCATCGTGCTGCGACGTTAAATCAAGCGCTTCTTCGGAGGCAACCCAAGTGTAATGTTTATTTTCTTTTTGTGTTTGAAGCATATAGGCTAATATTTGTTTTGGTGCAGGATGCAAAGTGTAGAAACTGGAGTCGATCTACGCCAGAATCTACAGTCCGTAAATCTTTTACGGTCCGTAGATGGAAGCGTAGATTGAGGTAGCAAAAAGATGGTCCTCGGTTGATGATTTACACTAGAATCTACGGTTCGTAAAAATTTTACGGACCGTAGATGGAAGAATAGATTATGAGACAGGTAAGTGCTCTTTCTGTTCTTGATTGACGCCGACATTTATGGACCGTAGATGGAAGAGTAAATCAAGGACCGTCAGATCAAATCATCGTTGCAAGATTTACGTAAATATCTACGCCCCGTACAATTTTATGGGCGTAGATTGACAGCGTAAAAGGCCCAGGTAAGTTAAGTGAAGCGAGGATAGGGTACAGAGAAAGATTTAAACTGCCCTTTTATTTTTGCTTCTAAGTCTTCAACTCAATTCACAATTCCCTAAAACTCCCTCCCCCTACCCTAAATTCACTCCACTTTTTACTCCTCACAATTGTAAGTTACGTATTCCTTTCCTACACAACACCCACAACTCCTCACCACAACACCCAAGCACAAACCCTTAGCAGCCGTTTGAGTTGAAGCAAGAAGCAATAGTTTCTCAATTGTACTCTTTGTGTTTATTCGATCATCCACGTAACTACGAGGTTTTTTGAATCTCTCATACCTTAGTTATGATCTAAAGCTGCATATTAGCGAGATGGACGAATGTCCATTCGTCTCTTAATGACCTTGTTGTGTGATTTCTTAAATTTTTATTGTATGGGGTGTAGAATCTTGAAATAAGTTGGGGCAGCGATTTGGTTGTGTTGTGCGTAACATTGGACTCATGGGGAACGAGTATTCGAAACCCCCATTGGGTCGGTGGGCATTTCGAGTGTCAATGTCGTAATTGATATAACAATTCATTATGCCCACCAACTGTTTGACAAATGGCTTGAATGAGGAAAAGTATAAATTGGGGTGAAGTCTGAGTAACCCTGACATGATACGAGCAAAATAACGGGGTTTCATGTATAAAAATTCATTCTGAATACATATGAGTCACTGAGGAAGTTTGGGTAACTGATTACAGAGAAGGTATATTAGCAGATGGATTTACGGAACGTAGAAATTCTACGGACCGTAGATCTGTGTTGTAGGAAGTTTTATTGCAGGACACTATTCTCTGTTCCTGTTTTGCAATACAACCTATGGACCTAAAAATTTTACGGACCGTAAATTGTATCGTAAAACAGTTTCTTCAGTTCCCAAACTTGCTGTCCCCAATCTACGATGGATTTTACAGACCGTACAATTTTTACAGATCGTAGAACTCCACCGTAGAATACTCTGTGAACAAACATACATCTCTGTTACCAATTTACGGTCTCTTTTATGGACCGTATGTCTTTTACGGTCCGTACAAAAAAAATATATTTTATTTGTGTTTGTAAATTATCATCCTTGTTTACACCTTTATTATTGTTGATACTAAAATGTAGTCCACAGGTATGGCTCTATAGAACAGTATAAGAAGGTTTTCGTGCCCAGGCCACAGGATAGGGCCGAGGGCGAGGGTAGACCCAAATAAGGACCAGGCTCCGTGATCAGGACTATGTGGGTGATGAAGACCAGGCTTCTATCGCATGACTCACGAGGCCGCATAGAGCAGCCCGAACTCCGGCAAACCCCCAGTCTGATGAGGGGTCCTCATCAAAGAACACCGAATCCAGCAGGGATGGACAGAAATCATCAAGCTCTCTTGATCTGCACACTCGGGAGGAGGCGACTAATGTGCCGGAGGAGTCTGATGCTGAAGAGGCGGCTCGCCTAAATGATAACAGAATGAAGGAGAGGTCTAAAGATGCTATTCGATTCTCGGTCCAAGGTTCGAAAGAGATATATGATAAAGGGTTGGAGCCCAAGAAAGGAGGACAGGGTTTTCGCCGGAACATCTATGAGGAAAGGCGGATCAGTTTCGAGGGGTTGGAACATTTCCCCAACATACAGGCTGTCATTGATCACCATGGATGGGGTTTCCTTAACCAACCATTTGGCATGTATATATCCTCTATTGTGAGAGAGTTTTATGCCAACTATGCCGCGGAGATAAAAAAAAAGGGGTACAGGCCAGCCCAACAAGCAAAGACAGTCATACACCTCCAGAAGGTAGCTATTAGGGGAGTGAGGATGGATTCTCCAACAAAGCCATCAACCGATTCTACTTCGGGGAAAACTATGAGCAGCCACTAATGAGTTAAACTACAGAATGACGGGGAAAAAAACTAATATGTTGAGAGAATTACTTTGGGTAGCCTCGGTGATTGCAAGAAAGAACCCAGCCTAGCGTACCAACTCTAGTGCGCAGATTAAAAAGAAAGATCTCTCAGTGGAAGCCAAATTCTGGTGGAGTGTCCTGCTAAACAAAATACACCCAACTCAGACAGATAATCAGCTTACTATAAGTCATGCAATTCTAGTGGCTTCCATCATGTCCAGGTATGCAGTTGATAGATGGAAATTGATAGCAGATGAGGTTCGTATGCGGGCAACCCAGGCTGGGCTTTCTTTGATTTTTTTTGTGCTTGATTACGACCTTTTATTTAAAGGCTGAGATCCAAAAATTTCCCTAGGATCACAGATATGAGGCAAAGCATGTCTACAGCTTGATAAAGAGCCAAGATAAAGATGTTAAGGCCAGGCTGGCGGCAGCCCGAGGTGGTGTGGCGGCACCAGAATTTGTTCAATATGAGTCTAACCAAAATGATGAAGAGGGAACGATATTAGAGGAGGCCCAAGAGGGTCTTGAGACCGCCACCATGATAGCACCAGCTTCCACAGCGGTTCCCGAGTCATCTTCGGGTCCCACCTCTTCAGCAGCCCCTGAGATTGCTACTGAGCCGGTCTCCACGACTGCCCCACCTGCTACCAGAGTCACCCCCACATCTACAACACTTCCTGGGGGTGTAATGATTCTATTTAAGAGGCAAAACTTTCATGACTTTTATGTAAAGGCAGATAGAGCCGATTGACAGATTACTAGTCTATTAGAGGAGTTGCAAAGGGTTATAGCACGGGCAGTCCAGAAAGAGATGGAGTCGCTACAGGAGTCCCTCACCCAATCACACCGTCAAATTCACTCCAGAATTGATGGCATTGAGAGGAGAGTCCTTGAGTTGGAAAAGGTGTCGTCAGCAGCTGAGATGAAAATAGTGAAGAAGGATATTACACAGTTGAAGGACGATGTCCTTGCGCTTCAAGTGAAGAAGGGGGGAGTGTTTGAAGATCCCCCTCAACAGGTAATGTCGATTGATTTGGCATCTTTGGTGCCAGTGGTGCGACTTTCGAGAGAGGAGCCCTTAGCCCAAGATAGAGGCAAGAGGCTGAGATCTAGGGAAGATGATGAGGAGCTAGACCCAGTTGAGCTAGAAGAGCGCCAGATGAATAAAGCCACACGGCTATCTATTGTTGACTACCGCTACACGGGGGAATCGAGCAGCATAGATCCTCCTGTTGAGCAGACAGTAGCCAGCATTGTGGTATCTAAGGAGGCCGGGACGACTGTCCCTGCAGAGGACCCACTTCTACAGAGTCAGCCCAAGCCTCCTGGTAGCACTATTGATCCAACACCCACCGATACTGATGCGGTGCGGGCACAGTAGGAGGAGCGTCGCGCTTAGTGCACCTCAGGTAGTCCTAACCCTTGTCTTTTAAATACCTACGTTGATGCACTGAGCGCAGTGCATGATTCTCTAGTTGTGGCTGGGACTATTTGATGTTATTGTAGTGTAAATATGTGTTTAGGAACCCTCTCGGATTTTCTTTGATAGAGTTCTTTACCTGAAGGGTTTTATTTTGTTGAAACTGGAATGTTTAGGGTGTTGTTTAGGTTGAGTAGAGTAGTTTTAACTTCTTTGGTATTGTTCTGTAACTGTGGCATGTTGTTTGTGGTTTGTTATAAATTTTGGACCCCTCGAACATTTGGAAAAATGCATACTTAGAACCAGCTATTGGTTGACATGATTTGAATCTTTGTATGACATTATTATATTATTGGGGTATTGTGTGGAACGAATGAATACCTGGGAGGTCACAATTGTATATGATCGTCCTTATGCCAATGTGTGTGTGAGCTGTTAGTTTTGTTCTATTTATGCATGTATAATCTAGAACTTGCCCGGTTAGTCATGTTTGAATCCGACAGTTGGTTTGGTTGTGAGATGATCTTAGGCTTTCTTTGAGTAAATAGTCACTTTGCCTAAATAATCCTGACCATATGATTGTAAATATGCCTAGTTTTCCCTTTTTGAGCCTTTTTAACTTTTTCTTGTCTAGCCAATAATGAAACCTTACCCTTTGTGAAATCAAGCCATCTTTGCTCCCGTACCCTCCTTGATGCTACTAGATAGATGAGGCAAAATGCCTAAGTTGGGGGTGAAATAAATGTGAAGTAGATGTTAAAAACATAAGTTGGGGGTGGTGGAGTTTGCTAGTTGGGATTCGATGTGGTGGTTGCATATACATATATATAAAGAAAAATAAAAGAAAAAAAGAAGAAGAGAAAAATCAAAAAAGTGTAACACAAAAAGAATTATAAGTTGATTAGTAATAAAACCACGTCCAGGTCGAAAACTTGAAAGAAACTAAAAGGGTTGAATAAGAGGTAAATTAAGGTAAGGAGATGTGGTAGTGTTCAAGAAGGGTTAGTCACTAATATCTAAAAAATATTCTACCCGTCCCTAAGCCTACATTACAAGCCAGAAACAAGTCCTAATGTGATTACAATTGAACGAGCCTAGGATGAAAGCATAGAAAATAAGGGCAAGCTTATGGTATTTGCATGTATAGATATGAACTTCTTTGTGAGTGTGAGTGTTTTTCTCTTCTCTTTCATCCTTGTCCCATTATTGTTGTATATATGTGTGTTGGGATGTTCTTTCGTCTATGTGAGGGCATAAGGATGAGAATTGATCAAAACGGAGTGACCGCCTAAAGTAGCTTTTGTGTGCATCATTATATGTTCGATAATGTAATGTCATGCATTGAAGCATCATTGTTAGCCGTTGCATTCTTGAGCTGTGCATAATTGGTTGAAAATAGAAAAATGGGGTGGTCCCTGGAAGAGAAACGTGCATGCCGGTAGTTCAAAGTCAAAACCCATGTAGACATTATTACTCTGTAATATCTAAGTGGTAGATTGAGTCGTGGTGTTGCAACTTGCTTGAGGATAAGCAAAGACTTTAAGTTGAAGGTGTTGATGTGCCGTGAAATTATGGCACATTTGATGCTTTTTTCCGATAAGTTTTACTTATTTTTGAGCAAGTCTTGGTCTTTTTGATGTGTTTGTGATATGTTGTAGGTATATAACATATTTTGAGAGCAAGTTGTGGAAATGGGTTAAAAAGATGTTCAAGAAAGAAAAATAACTGAAGCATGATTTTGATGGAGAAAAATATGGACCGTATAATATTTACGGTCCATCAATTCAAACGTAGATCCATGATAGAAAGGCCTCAGTCCTGAAGGAGGAAGTCAAGGCAAAAGTACGGACCATACATTATTTACGATCCGTAAATCCTACCGTAGATTGGTTCCAGCAAAGTCTCAAAGGAAAAAAGATTGTACGGACCAGTTGCACAGACCGTATAATATTTACGGTTCGTAAAATTGGAACGTATATATGGGCGACAGAAGAAGATTTTATGGAGAATATTTCAGATTCCACGGACCATATAATATTTACGGATCGTACATTGGTCCGTCGGGGACAATTTTGTCAAACGTATTTTGCACGATTTAGACTCTTATAAATACCTGATGTAGGTTTCTTGTAGGCTACTATTCACCAGATTTCAGTTTTATTTCTTTAAGCATTGAATACTCATAGTTTTTGAAGTCTTTTAGGATCACAAACAATTGCAATTGTTTGTAACCCCTACTCCGTTGTAATACTTGTGGTCGTAATGATGCAGGTAGATGTCAGATCGGATCCAACGCTTCCTATTCGTGCTGCCAGCAGGGCCATATGATGAGAGATTGCCTGAGTAGAGGACATGGTGAGATGGCTCAACCGACGGGTTTAGTAACGGGCTCGTCAGCTTTAGTGCGTCAGACAGGGCGTGGGTGAGGTCTTTAGGCGGAAGAGGCCGAGGTAGAGGAGGGAAATTTGGCTCAGGTGGATACTTGAACCGCACTTTTTCTCTGGTAGGTCAACAGGATTTGGAGTCTTCACCAGACGTTGTGACAGGTACTTTGTCAGTTTGCTCCCATAATGTTGATGCCTAATTTGATCCTGGAGCTACATTGTCCTATTTTACTCCATTTGTTGCAAAGAAATTTGGTATAATACCTGAGTCATTGGCTAAACCTTTTGTGGTGTCTACACCAATTGGATAGTCTATTATTGCAAGACGGGTATATCGAGGGTGTATGGTTAAAGTTTGTAATCGTCAGACCTTCACAGATTTAATTAATTTAGAGATGGCCGACTTTGATGTTATGATGGGCATGGATTGGCTTGCATCCTATTACGCAAATATGGAATGTTAGATGAAGATAGTCAGGTTCCACTTCCCAGGTGAGCCGGTCCTAGAATAGGAAGGTAATACCGCAGCGCCAAGAGGTAGGTTTATTTCCCATCTCTAGGCTAGGAAGATGATTTCTAAAGGTTACATCTATTACATAGTAAGAGTTAGAGATACGGACGCAGAGCCGCCAACCCTTCAGTCAGTTCCAGTGGTAAATGAGTTTGCCGATGTATTCCCGGAAGAGCTTCCCAATCTTGCACCAGAGCGAGAGATTGATTTCAGTATAGATTTGCTTCCGGATATGCAGCCGATATCTGTCTCACCATACCGGATGGCTCCTTCTGAGTTAAAGGAGCAAGTGAGAGACCTTCTGGAGAAAGGCTTTATCTGGCCTAGTACCTCACCTTGGGGTGCACTAGTGTTGTTTGTCCAAAAAAAAGACGGTTCGCTACGAATGTATATTGATTATAGACAGCTGAACAAGGTGACTATTAAGAATAAATACCTACTCCCAAGGATCCATGACTTGTTTGATCAGTTGTACCCACTCCCAAGGATCGATGACTTGTTTGATCAGCTATAGGGTGTGAAGTGTTTCTCAAAAATAGATGGTTAGGGCACCACCAGATCAGAGTTCAGGAAAAAGATGTACGGAATACTGCATTCAGGACCAGATATGGTCATTTCGAGTTCCTTATTATGTCATTCGGGTTGACAAATACCCCGGTAGTGTTTATGGAACTTATGAATAGTATATTCAGGCCATTCTTGGATCTGTTCATAATTGTATTCCCTGATGACATCCTACTTCGTATACTTCAGCATCATAAACTATATGCAAAGTTTTCCGAATACGAGTTCTGGTTGGATTCAGTGGAATTCCTAGGTCACATTGTCTCAAGTGAAGGGATAAGAGTAGATACCAGAAGATCGAAGCGGTAAAGATTTGGCCTATATCCACGACACTATCAGAGGTTAAAAGCTTTTTTGGGTCTGGTAGGCTACTACAAACGGTTTGTAGAAGGCTTTTCATCCTTCTCAGCACCCATGACCAGGCTCACTCAGAAAGCGATTAAGTTTCAATGGTCGGATGCGTGTGAGCATAGTTTTCAAGAATTAAAGGACAGATTAACTTCAGCACCAGTATTGACCTTATCAGAAGGCCCAGAGCGTTATACAGTATACGGTGATGCCTCAGGCATGGGGTTGGGATGTGTTCTGATGCAATATGGCAAAGTAATTACTTATACGTCAGGCAGCTAAAGAAACATAAAAAGAATTATCCGACCCACGATTTAGAGTTGGTTGCGGTTATTCATGCGCTTAAGATATGGCGCACTACTTGTATGGGCTATATGTTGATATATTTACAGATCACAAGAGCCTTCAATATATATTCGAGCAGAAGGAACTGAACATTTACTAGCGACGATGGTTAGAGTTGTTGAAAGGTTACGACATCGATATACCACCCTGGGAAAGCGAATGTTGTAGCTGATGCCCTCAGCCGCAGATCTATAGGTAGCTTAGCCTCGGTTGAGGCAAATAAGAAAGAGCTAACTCGAGAGTTGTATCAGTTAGCCATCTTAGGAGTTCAATTGCTAGACCCCAATAATAGTGGGACTATTGTGCAGAATATAGCAGTATCATCCCTCGTATCGGAAGTAAAGCAGTGAAAGTTCAAGGATCCGTTGCTAGTGCAATATAGGGAGCAGGCCTAGTAGAATGAGAAGTCACACTTCTAGTTGAGAGAAGATAGGGTCTTAAGATATTGAGGCCGACTCTATGTTCCAGATATAGCAGGGCTTTGAGACCAGATTATGGCATATGTGCACCATTCTCGTTACTCTATTCACCCCAGATCCACCAAGATATATCATGTCATCAAGGACATGTACTAGTGGAATGATATCAAGAGGAATATTATGGAATTTATAGCGCAGTGTCCTAACTGTCAGCAAGTAAAGACGAAACATTAGAGACCTAGTGGGCTGACTCAAAATATCGAGATTTTGACTTGGACATGGGAAACGATCAATATGGATTTCATTAATGGGTTGCCCCATTCCTATCGAAAGTTTCACTCCATATGGGTGACTGTGGATAGGCTAACGAAATCAGCCCATTTCCTGCCGGTAAGGACTAATTACGTGGCTGAAGATTATGCTAAGTTGTACATACAGGAGATAGTATAACTCCACAGAGTCCCAGTGTCCATAATATCAAACAGAGGAGCTCAATTTACAGCAAACTTCTGAAAATCATTCCAGAAGGGTTTGGAGACTCAAGTGAATCTTAGTACAGCCTTTCACCCCCAAACAGATGGTCAGGAGAAGTGCACTATTTAGACTCCGGAGGATATGTTAAGAGTGTGCGTGCTGGATTTCAAAGGAAGCTGGGATGACCACTTACCTTTAGTAGAGTTTGCGTACAACAACAGCTACAATTCCAATATTAAGATGGCTCCATACGAAGCCTTGTATGGACGTAAGTGTAGATCTCCTATCGGATGGTTCGAGGTAGGTAAAATAGAGCTTCTAGGCTCGGACTTAGTTCAGTAGGCTGTGGATAGTTTAGCTGACTGTGGAAAAGGTAAAGTTGATCCAAGAGTGACTGCTGACAATTCAGAGTCGCCAAAAGTATTATGCCGATGTTCGTCGTAGTGATCTGGAGTTCCAAGTGGACGATTGGGTGTTTCATAAAGTATCACCTATTAAAAGCGTGATGAGATTCGACAAGAAGGGTAAGCTGAGCCCTAGATATATTGGACCTTATCGAATTATTCGCAGGATAGGCTAGGTAGCCTATGAGTTGGATTTACCTTCAGAATTAGAGCGACATCTGATTTTCCATGTTTCTATGCTAAAGAAATGCATGGGAGATCCATCTCGGGTTACCCCAATAGATGATGTCTAGGTAACCAAGAACCTATCTTATGAGGAGATTCCCATAGTTATCCTAGATCGAGAGGTCCGTAGATTGAGGACCAAGGACGTAGCCTCCGTCAAAAGGGCTATGGAGGAATAGGAATCAAGAAGAGATGATTTGGAAGCCAAAAGAAGAAATGAGGGAGAAGAACCCTTATTTATTCTAGTCAATAGATCTAGAGCAAAGTGGAGCGGCATAGTCCTCCAGAGTCTTTATGCGGTGAATTTGAGTAGCCCCCTTCATTGTACTGATCTTTGATAACCGTCGAGACTGTTAGATGTATTATATTATGTCATAAGCCCTGTGTGGCAATTGGTATAGTTTCTGGGCTGTGTGCAGGTTTGGGATAGTCAGTATTATAGAGGAGACTTTGTCGAAATTTCCAAAAAAGTTTATAAGAGTTAGTGCCCTCACGTATACCCCTACATTCTAGGACGAACGTTCCTAAGGGGGAGAGGACGTTACATCCCGTACTTTTATGTTAGATTGCGTCTGTAATACTACATACTTTTAGGCTATGGTTTGAGCAGCTCGACATATATAAGTAGACCCAAGCCCCAAAGAATTTTGATCATATTCAAATATGCATATCAAGAGCTAAGTGTATAAGAGGGTGAAGTCCCGAAATGATTTAGGACTTAAAAGTGTGATGACGGTAATTGGAAACAATTTTTTGTGTGTGCACAAAATAGCTATGGATTAGTGCTATACCACATGATTATGAAAATGAGTGTATGAAATGTGTTGAAAAATAACAATTGTTTTTATATGTAAACAATTTGAGATCAAGAATTAATTAAAATGTGAGAAATATGATCTAATTGTTGAATTTGTATGAGGACAAATGCTTTAATTGCTTATTACATGTGTGGTCATGAAAGTGAGCCAACTTATGACTCATGTTAATGCTATATGCATCTAACTGTGGCTTATCTATAGCCAAGCTTTGTTTATAATAAAAACAAGTGGTGAATATTTGAGACCACAATCAATCAATTAAGTCATAATGAGATTTCTTTTTATATAAGTTTAACAAATATAGGCAGCAACTTTTCTTAGATAAGTGAAGATGTTTTGGCACTTGATCATCAAGTCTTTTGGTTGAGGAAGTAAAACAAACATTATCAACAATATATACTTTGGATACTCATGTTTTCGAGAACGTTAACAACAACAACGTACTCAAAATGAATCTCTATCTCTTTCGTTTTAAACATGATCTAGTTCTAGCGCAAGTTTTTCAGAAAGAAACTATTGAAGAAAAGTGATAACGGAAAGTGTCCTATTATATTCATGTCCCTCTCATAGAGTTGAGTCTTGGCTGTCCCTTGTCGGGAGCATTTTCTACCCTTCCTTGTTTACTGGTTATTATTTGTTAAGTAAGAAGAGAGTGTGGACACGAGCTTATAACTCTCTCTCTCTCTATATATGTATGTATTGAATTACACTGTGCCTATATGGCCGGCAGATAGTTACACTGTGCCTTCATGGCTGGGCAGATATTGACTGTGTGCCTTCATGGCCGGGCAGACATTCACACCAAGCCTTCATGGTTGGGAAGACACTCACACCGAGCCTTATGTGGCCGAGCAGTTAGAATTATGTGTTGCATTATATTGTCATACAAGAAGCAAGACTAGATACGTATCTTCAAAGCTTATAATTTCTATTCAGATTCTGTTTTCACTTGTTTAGCTGACTTACATACTTAGTACATTATCTCGTATTGACGTCTCTTTGACTGGGGATGTTGTGTTTCATTTTGCGCAGGACCTGATAGACAGGATGATAGAACCCAGAAGTAGTTGCCAAGTAGCAGCTGAGTTGGTAAGCTCCACTTCCTTCGGAGTTGCCGTCATCAGAGTTTTTGAGTACATTTAGTATGGGTAGGCCGGGATCCTATCCCAACCAAATTACAACACCATCGTAGAGGCTTGTAGGCTCATTTTGTTATGTACAGATGACAGTTGGAGGCCTTGCCGGCCCCTATGTATATATGTCTTTTGGGAGTGATTTTGTTATAGATTATATAGAGTTTGGCCTTGTCAGCCTTGTTGGTATTTTCTGAGTTTCAGGTTGGCCTTATAGGCCTACATATGCTTAATTGCATCCAAGAGTTGAGTTACAGTTGGTTCGCTCGGTTAAGTAGGGCACTGGATGCCGATCTCGCCCCTCTAGAGCTGGGGTGTGACGTGGGCCGCCCTTGATTAATTATTGCATGATGGCCTCACTTCAGGAGGGTATGGATATCTCTCGTATTCAGGCATATGCTCAGAATTTAGAGGAGCGGAAGTAGCATCAACGAGCTGATTGAGAGTGTGACAGGGGTCAGAGCAAGAGAGCTAGATCTTCTGGGTCTTTTGGTGAGTACCGGGGTGGTCATAGACAGTAGTTCCCTAGGCATTCAGCCTATTCAATAGCTAGTGCGCCTTCACAGTTTCCGGGATCGCCCACTTATTCTTGGCCAGGCCAGAGTTCCAAGGCTTCCAGTTCCCAGTTCAGAGGCGATTCTAGCCAGATGAGACCATCTTTACCATGATGCACTCAGCGTGGTAAATTAGACGGCGGACAGTGCCGTTTGGGTTCAGATGTGTGTTATAACTGTGATCAGCCAGTCCATATATGCAAGCTTGTCCGTCGAGAGGTGGGGGAAGTGTAGTTCAGCGGACATGATCTGCAACTGGTTCTTCATCATTGTATGCCCTATGGGTAAGACTCTTAGGCATCACTGGTCATGGTAGAGGCAGAGGTGGAGCGTCCAGTTCAACCTGTCCTCAAAATCACATATATGTATTGGTTGGTCGACAGGATCTTGAGTCGTTGCCTGATGTTGTTATAGATATATTACTAGTCTCCTCCCATGACGTGCATGTATTGTTAGACCCAGGCTCTACTTTATCATATGTCACTCCTTTTATTGTTGGTAAGTTTGGGATAGAACCTGAAATGATTAGGCCTTTTGAGTGTCTACACCTGTTGGAGATCCGCTGATAGATCGACGAGTATACAGGAACTGTGTCATTATAACTTCCAATCGTCATACCGTAGCAGACTTGATTAAGTTGGACTTGGTGGACTTTGATGTTATTATTGGTATGGACTAGTCGGATTCTTGTCATGCTAATGTTGATTGCTGAACAAAGATGGCCTGGTTTCAGTTTCCTAGAAAGGCAGTGCTGGAACGAAAAGATAATAGAGCATCACCGAGAGGTAGGTTTATTTCCTATCTCAAAGTAAAGAAGATGATCGCATAAGGTTGTATTTATCACATTGTTCGAGTCCGTGATGCAGAAGCAGAACCACGAACGTCTATTCCAGTGGTTAATGAATTCCAGATGTATTTCCAGATGAACTTGCAGGTCTTTCGCCAGAGCGGGAGATTGAATTTGCTATCGATGTTCTACCAAATACTCAGCCTATATCTATTTCTCCTTATAGACTGGCCCCTGCTGAGTTAAAGGAATTGAAAGAGCAGTTGAACGATTTGCTCGAGAAGTGCTTTATTAGGCATAGTACATCACCATGGGGAGCACCAGTATTATTTGTAAGAAAGAAATATGGATCGTTGCGAATGTGTATAGATTGCAGACAGTTAAATAAGGTGTCGATCAAGAAAAAGTATCCGCTCCCGAGGATTGATGCCTTATTTGATCAGTTGCAGGGTGTTAGATGTTTTTCAAAGATAGACTTGAGATCAGGTTATCATCTGCTCAGGATCAGAGAGAAAGACATTCTGAAGACGGCATTCAGGACCAGATATGGCCATTTCGAGTTTCTTGATGTCTTTTGGGTTGACTAATGTGCCAGCAGTATTTATGGATTTGATGAATCGCATATTCAGACCCTTCTTAGATCAGTTTGTGATTGTTTTTGTCAATGACATTCTAGTCTACTCGCAATCAAAGGATGAGCATGCGGATCAATTGCGTGCTGTGCTCAGGGTTCTTCGGGATAAGAAGCTGTATGCGAAGTTCTCTAAATATGAGTTCTGGTTGAATTCTATGGCTCTTCTATGGCATATTGTATCATATGAAGGCATCAGGGTTGACACTCAGAAGATAGAGGCCGTGAAGATTTGTCCTAGACCCACGACACCGATAAAAGTGTTATATCCCGTATTTCATACCTTCGGATAATTCGAGAAAGTCGCGGCAAGTTAAGGACAGGATCATTTTCAAGAGTTATTTTAATGTACGAGTTGTCGTGAACATTATTTATGACTATTATTAGTATGAAAATATTGTGAGAGGCTAAGGGTAAAAAGAGAAATTCGCAAAATGGTTTATGGAAATAATGTGGAAGGCTAGGGGTAAAATGGTAATATTGAGGAAAGTCGAGGGGCGAAACGGGAATTTTACCAAAGGAGTTCATGAAGGTTCTAAAAAGGGCCATACTGGCCATGTGAAGAAAAATGAGGGGAAAGGATGACAAACTAAGTCATCTTTTATTTTGGGGAAAATTCAAGAAAAAGAAAAAGAAAAATCTAGAAAAATGTAGAGGAGGGCATGTGCCCCTCACATGACTTGGAAGATATATATATATATATATATATATATATATATATATATATATATATATATATATATGAGAAGTCTTCATTTTAGTTCAAGAGAAAGAAAAGAAAGAAAGAAAGAGAGGAGAGGGGACGGCCAAGAAGAGAAAGAAGAGAAAAAAAAAATTCTTGGGGCCTTACTCTTTGGTCCAAAAATTTCCTTCTTCTTGAATTACTACTAAGCTTGGGACCCTCTTTAACATGGTATAAATTTTGTAGCAAGAAAGTACTTGGGTGGCAAGTGAAGGAAGTTGAGGAAAAGGTAAGAATTCTCATTCTTTTATGTGTTATGGAGGAGTTATATATGTTGTAGTAAGTAGAACTCAATGAAAATAATAGAAATGTTGTGTGGTGTGTGTGTGCAAGCCGTGTGTGTGTGCATGTGTTGTGGCCGTGTGATGTTGTTGTGGAGGGAAAGATGGATTAATTTTATTTAGTTTGTTACATGTGTTGTTGTGACCTTGTGATGTAAAGGAAAGAAGAATGGTTAAGTTGGCATGAG
The DNA here is from genome assembly GCF_029784015.1 of Lycium ferocissimum. NCBI lineage: Eukaryota > Viridiplantae > Streptophyta > Magnoliopsida > Solanales > Solanaceae > Lycium > Lycium ferocissimum. Next base: position 31,762,434 of record NC_081347.1, on the reverse strand, counting down.
AATCTATTGTTAAGTCGTTGTAGGAATTATATGATTTTATTCTAGTTTTATGTAATTACGAAAATGAATTGCTAAGGTGCAAATCATGGTTGTCGCTAATGAATTTGGGAGATGAAAACGTGTCATGAATATTTTTGTCGAAGAATGGAGGTTTCGGATGAATTATGGCTTTGGTGGAATTTTTGTATATTTAGCAAATAATTTGCAAGAGGACATGAAATACTTCCGAATTGTGTTGGAATGATCTTGATTAGCAAAAGAATATGAAAACATTGATATTGGTTTGGAAATGCGAAGTTAGATTGGAAGTTGATATATTATATAGAAAAGAGGACAATATATGTTAGAATGCGTTTCAATTCGATCGCTGATGTTATTGGTATTGTTGTTGGTTGGGTTGTTGATATTTGGAGCCGAGTTAAGTCTCGGGGATGTTATATGTATAGGGGAGATGCTGCCCAAATTTCTGTAGACAAGTATTGGTTAAGATTGAATTTTTAAAGCTCTATGATTAATATTTGGTAAATGTGACCAATTGTAGATTTTGGAGGAAACGGGATTTGAATTTGGAGAGGCGTAAACAGCGGAAAAGGTATGTAAGGCTTCACCTTTCCTTCTTTTGGCATGTCTTAGACCTAATAGGTTTGGATATAAGCCTCGAGGATGATCCTATTCTTAGAAATCTGAGTTTGGTTTTGACCCTTTTCCATTCAATAGAATTGAATCAAATTCCTTGGGCTTCGATGAAATAAGTGCTTAAACATCTACGTCTTGCCCAACTAAGACCGAATTGCACTAGAACTATCATAGTGACTCCGTAAAGCTCAATGTACGAAATTTACGTACGCCACCTTGACTTGACCCGAGGTGGGCCCACAATGCTCGAGATCTTTTGTATAGCTCCATTTGACTTATTTTGGTTCAATAATTAAAGGAAACTTTTGGACTGTTGTCTCGACTACCAAAGGACAGTTGTTCAACTACCTCATTATGTTCTATAATATACTTCGTTGTGTAGCAACGTTACTAATATAATTATTGCTTTGGTTTTCTAAAAATGGCTTCGGAAACGCGTTTGTGGTTCACTAATGATTTTTAAAGAACTAGTTTTGTACAAAGAAACATAAAATCGATTTTTTTTTTAAAATCACTCCGACGGGTGTATGAGATTTTAATATTTAGACTTTCTAAAACCACTCCGAAAGGGGTGCGAGGCGTTACTATTTTATTTCATTTACTACTTATGTTTACGTTATTATTACTATTATGCCCGAAGGGGCCGTGATTATTGTTATGCCGGAAGCGGCATGCCCGGCGGGGCCATGGTTATTATTGTGCCGAGCCGAAGCGGCCGGCCCGGCGGGCCACTATCGATATTGAGCCGGAAGCGGCTGCCCGAAGGGGCTATCATTATTATTATGCCGGAAGCGGCAATGCCCGAAGGGGCCATCATCATTATTATTATTATGCCGGAAGCGGCAATGCCCGAAGGGGCCATCATTATTATGATGCCGGAAGCGGCATGCCCGAAGGGGCCATCATTTCTACGCCGGAAGCGGCTGTCCGAAGGGACTATTGTGATACTATATTTAGATTGTGCACTCTAGAATTTGTGTACTCGTATTTTATATTGTGTATTCCTAAAGAACGTGTGTTCACTCGCATTATTTACTTAAGGATTGTTCTAAGACCCATGTGTACATTTATGTTTCCTCCGAGGAGTATTGCAAGTAATGAGCTTGATTGTGATTTCTTCTCTCCTAAATTAAGCTATGGTTATTATTTGTTATCGCTTTACATACTCAGTACATATCTCGTACTGACCCTCCTTCTTCGGGGGGGGGGGGGCGCTGTGTTTCATGCCACGCAGTACACCTGCATGAGTAGAAGACTTTGCTAGGAGCCGTGTTCCGGTGGAATTGGCGAGCTCCATCTCAGTTCGGAGTATTGCCGAGTCAAGTACTTTTGTTATGATATTTCGTACATGTTAGAGACTTTGCAGACAGTGTCCTGTGGATAGTGCGTCGGGAAGTACGAATACTCTGTAAATGTTGAAAGAGTATGTATTTTTAGATGATTTTTGGTTGGAAAAAAAAAAGCACGTAGTTGATCGAAAAGTTTTCTTAATCCGTACAAAGACAATGATTTCTATTTGAAAAGTTCCATGTTTTAAAAAGTTTTTGAAATGACGGGTTTTAGTAACGCGAACGTTTAAGGGTTCGCTCGACTCTGAGGAGAGTCGGGTGCCCATCACACCCTATTAAGGTCGGGGTGTGACAAAAAGTCCATAGTTTTCTGGGGTTGATAGGATATTACTGGAGATTTGTAGAGGGCATCTCCTCTATTTCAGCGCCATTGATGAAATTGACGCAGAAGGAAGCTAAGTTCCAATGGACAGATGCTTGTGAGCGAATTTTTTCAGGAGTTAAGAATAGACTGACTTCAATGCCAGATTTGACACTTTTAGAGGGATCATAGGGTTATGCTCTCTATTGTGATGCCTCAGGCGCCGGATTGGGTTATGTGTTAATGCAACACGGTAAGGTTATTGCTTATGCTTCGAGACAGTTGAGAAAGCATGAGAAGAATTATTCGACCCATGATTTGGAGTTAGCTGCGGTGATTTCATACGCTTAAGGTTTGGAGACATTATTTATATGGTGTTCACGTTGATGTTTATAGGATCATAAGAACCTTCAGTATATCTTTGAGCAGAAAGAGTTGAATTTGTGTCAGAGGCAGAGGTTGGCTGTTGAAAGATTATAATGTTGATATTTTATACCATCCAAGGAAGGTGAATGTAGTAGCCTGTTCCCTTAGTCGCAGGTCTTTGGGTAGCTTGTCTTACTTGAGAGCAGAAAAAGGGGAGCTAACTCACGACCTTCATCAGTTAGCCAGCCTAAGAGTTCGATTATTAGACTCAAGTGATGCAAGAGTTACAGTTTAGGATACAGCGACATCATCCTTGGTAGCTGAGGTTAAGGAACACCAGTATGAGGATCCTTCTTTGATTCGGTATAGGGAGACAGCCCCATAGAAAAAGAAGTCAGCCTTTGAAATCTCCAGAGATGGAGTCCTGAGGTCTCGAGGTAGATTGTGTGTTCCGAATGTTGTAGGGTTACATCAGCAGATTATGGCAGAAGCTCATTATTTCTGCAATTCTATTCATCCGGGGTCGACTAAGATGTACCATTATATCAGAGAGTGCTATTGAAATGGTATGAAGAAGGATATAGCGGAGTTCGTGGTCCAATACCCTAATTGTCAGCAGGTAAAAGTTGAGCATCAAAAGCCTGGTAGGTTGTTGCAGGATATAGACACTCCGACTTGGAAATAGGAGACAATTAACATGGATTTCATTACAGGCTTACCTCATTCCCAGCACAAGTTTGACTCAATAAGGGTGATCGTTCATAGACTCACGAAGTCAGCGCATTTTCTACCTATCAGGACTACTTATTCTGCCAAAGATTATGCGAAGTTATATATTAAGGAGATAGTGCGACTTCATGGTGTTCCGGTATCTATTATTTCGGACAGAGGTGCATAGCTTACAGCTAGCTTCTGGAGATCCTTCTAGAAAGGTTTTAGGACACAAGTGAACCTCAGTAAAACATTTCATCTAGATAGATGGGCAGGCTGGCTACTATTCAGACGCTCGAGGATATGCTACGAGAATGTCTGATAGACTTTGGAGGTAGCTAGGATGATCATTTGCCACTTATTGAGTTTGTATATAACAATAGCTACCATTCCAGTATCCAGATGACCCCATATGAGCCCTTATATGGGCGGATGTGTAGATCTCCTATCAGATGGTTCGAAGTCGGAGAATCAAAGTTGATAGGGCCTGATTTGGTTTAGCAGGTAGTGGACAGGTTAAGCTCATTCAGGAGAGATTGCTAGCAACTCAAAGTAGCCAGAAGTCTTATGCAGATAACAGACGACCAAACTTGGAGTTCCAGGTAGATGACTGGGTGTTTCTGAATGTATCACCTATAAAAGGTGTCATGAGATTCGGTAAGAAGGGAAATCTTAGCCCTAGATACATTGGTTCCTACAGAATTATGTGTAGAGTAGGCCAAGTACCCTATGAGTTGGATTTGCCTATAGATTTAGAGTCCTTATATCCGATTTTCCATATACCCATGCTCCACAAGTGCATCGGAGATCCTTCCAGGATTGTGCCCGTAGATGATGTCCAGGTTACAGAGCAGTTTTCATATGAAAAAGTCCCTGTTTCTATCTTATATTTCCAGGTTCATAGGTTGTGAACTGAAGATGTTGCTTCTGTAAAAGTACTTTAGAGAAATAAGAATGTAGAAGAGATGGCTTGGGAAGCCGAGGAAGATATGTGTAACGACCCGTTTAGTTATTATAGTGTTTTTACCCATTTAGTCTTTTTGACCCTTTCCCTAAGTACTGCTATGATCTATGACTTAATGAAGTCATTGGGTTGGTTTTCGTAAGGTTCGAGTGTAAATTGAGTTATTGATGGAGAAGCTAGTTAAGTTGGCAAGTTAGAGTTAACCACGGTCAATGTTGCGTTAGGATGACCTCGTGTCAATGTTTTGGAAGTTCCAACATCTTAGTATGATGATTTTGAGCTTGTCCACAAGTTTTGGTGAGGTTCTGAAGAGTTTCAGATGGGTTTGGGTTTTTGTCACGCTCGTATTCGATGTTTTCGCCGTAGGTATGTGGATAGAAACGGCTCCATATTGATCAAACCACCTTTTTTTGAGTGAGGTTTGAACCATTAGATTTATATTGAAATTATGAAGCTATTGCAAAAAGAATCGTCTCATTTCGCCTGCGGATGAGGGAGTTATGACCATTTTAGTGCGGACTGTTCCAGCAGGTCCACTGGCAGCGACCAAAGGGCAGCCATAGCGGGACCGCCGCAGCGACCAACTGACCCCTACCAGCAACCGATGAGGGCAAAATGTCCTCTTTTTATACACCAACTCCTAACCATTATCCCCAAGACCCCAAAGTCAGTTTTCAAGAGAGAAAGAGGCAAAATTCATTCCATTCTTTGGTGAAAGCATCTTGGAGGATAAGTCCCCATCTTTATTTGTTCCTTTTCCTTTCTTCTTCAAGTTCCATGATTATTTTAAGGTCCATCAATGGTGGGTGAGAATCCTAGAACCCTAGAATTAGTAAACCCTTAAATAATTTGTGGGTTATTGATTTTATTGTTGATTAATCATCTAGGAGTATAGATTATCACTTTCTAGGAAGGGAATTTGATTTCTTATGGTTGAAATTGCATGTTGAGACTTAGGGTTCTAATAAAAATGGAAATTTTGTCCTAAAATCTGTTTGAAAGGGTAAATTGATTAGAAACCCATGGATTGAAGGTTAATGATTGTAGAGATAGAAGTTATGATAAATTCACCATTAAAGGATGGTTTCATCCTTTGAAGAGGGTAAAAGTAAGTATGTCTTCTTCCCTAAATTGTTGTTCTTGTTTAAATACATGGTTTGTTGCTTACTTAGCATCATATTGTTAGACTTTGACCGTTATGAGGCGCTTCGGAAATAGAAGAGTCATGTGGAGTAGTTCGTGGCTCCTGTTCTGCATTCCAGGTAGGTTACAGCTTACTTTAGTCAGACTTTGATTAGCGAAATGTATGTGTTGTGTAGAATTGATGGGAGAAAGCATGATTAGGTCTTCGGACATTGTGTTTTGGTTGGATATTAGCTAGGTTGGTATGACTTCTGATTTTGTGGGCTCGTCGCCATTACGTTATGTAGTGAAATATGAGGTATAGTTATATTTACACTGCGGTGATTCGGGATGGATTTCTATTAGGTTGATTGTTGTTGATGGTGGCTTGTTGCCCTGTTATTGTGATTAGACTTATTGCCTAAATTGTCGTGTTGTACTCAGTTCTCTCTTATTGTGACATATATTATCGGAGGAAGGAAGGCTAATGAGTTTAGGCTTGAATTGTGATATAAACTTATGACAGTGCGTAGATGGAAACTTGATGTATGATTTACTGTTGATGATAATATATAGAAAAGTAGAGCTTTTTGGTGATACAAGACTTAGTTGTGAGGCGTATTTGCTACATGTGGAAGTAAAGAGGGACACAAACTATTATATTGGTTGAGACGGGTTGTATGATTCATTTCATCGCTGAGTTGATCCAATTCTTGATATGACTTGTGGCTTTGTGACTTGTTCCTTCATTGTTGCTTTATTGGTTTACATTGATTTACCACGTTTACACTCATTTATGCATTCATACACTCATACATGATGGAAATAGTTTGGAAGGCTTGTGGCATGATGCCTTGTGTTTGACATTGATATTGCTAATTGTTCATAGTCAATACATACTAATGAACTGGAATACATTGAGACATACATTGTGATGTGAAATTAGTGAAGAAGTTAATATAATCTTCTTGTTGAACTTGTGATACTATTTGATACATGGTACTTGATGAATTGATCATTGAGAGTGATCTGACAGTGTTACTATACATATGAAAAGGCATATTTGACCGGGGGTGAGGATGTGACCTAGATTATGGGCTCGTGGTCCGAGGTTCATTCCGAAAATGAGAGGTACATAGATATGTCCCGCGTCCGAGGTTCGTTCCAGAGCGGAGGTTTACGCTCGGGTCCGAGGAGTGAATCCAGAACGAGTGGTACATGGACACCATGGGTCCCCTGCAGGTCATGATTACTGAGCAATGACATCAGTTAGCATGTGTGTACAATGTGTATTTGGCCAGTGCATTGCATTACATTGCATTGCCTATCATCATATTTTGCATTGCACATCATTACAGTTTATTCTGCATTATTATATGGCTCGTTTAGTTCTGATTTTGGTGTGGTTTGCTGAAACGGCTGTTATGGTATTGATATGATCATTGACTGAGTTAAATTATGGATTAGTGACTCTACCTAGGGAAGGAACTTGGAACTTATGGGTTAGAAGCTTCATCTTAGGTTGTGACTCTGTTATGGGATATTCTGTGACTTGGATTTGAGTATTAAGTGCCTATCTGTTTATCTTGTTGGCTTTATGCTTATATACATGAACTAATTTTGGCCGGCCTATGATGCTTACCAGTACATAGTGTTTGTACCGATACTACCTTGCTACACCCTTTTTGAGTGCAAATTGTGTTCCAGAGATTTCATCCAGCCTACATCTCTAGCTTGAAGCTAGTTTGCTCGATCAGATCTGAGGGTGAGCTTCTATCCATGTCATGCCACCTGAAGATATCTCGTTCCAGATGTCTATTTTTATTCCAGACATTCTTTGTTATTATATTTGAGATATCCTTCATTCTTTAGACATTATTAGTTAGAGTCCTTGCACGATGATTTTCAGATTTTGGGGATGTAATAGTTAGACTTCCGCACTTGTATCATTGTTAATCATGACTTGGTAGACTATATATTCATTCACATGTTCATTGATTGTTTTAGAATAAATGATTAATAAAGTTAAAATTGGCTAGTGATTAAAGGGTTAACGGGTAAGGGTTCGCCTACTAGTAATAATAAAGTAGGTGCCCGCACGATCGGTAATTAGGGTCGTGACAATATGAAGTCTAGATATCCTCATTTGTTTTCGAACCCAGAGCAGATGTAGACTACGACACCATATTCTTGAGGTATGTATTCTTTATCAGCTACTCTTGTTGGTAGTGTGGGACCCCTATTTTTATTGATTGTTGTAGCCCTGTGTGGCATTGTAATGTGTTGTTGGGAAAGATATGGGTTTCCGGGTTTAGATCGAAATGGAATCCCCGAAAACCAATAAAAGGGGACGTCAGCATATTGAATGTACTGGTATGTAAAGCAACTGAAGAAATAACATGGGACATAGGATAACATGATAGGAACTAAAATTGAAACCTGGACATGAACATGAGCATGAGCATTACGAATTCTTTTTACTACTATTTATTTTCGAGCTAATAGTGTCGCCTGACCCTGAGATGTGGATCATCCAAGGCACATTAGCATGGCGTACTCCTCCTGTTCGAACCGGGGTTTGAAACCAAACTCCTCAGGTTGGTTATAGTGTGATTATAGAGGAGACTCTACCGAAATTTTTGCAGACTCCTAAGAGTGCTAACATTTAAGGACGAATGTTTCTACGAGGGCGGGGGGGGGGGGGGGGGGGGGGAAGCTTGTTACACCCCACACTTTCATTAAGTTTCTTTATGACTTGGTTGCTATAGATTCGGAATGTGGAGTTATTTTTGAGGATATGTGAGATTAGACGTGTTCATCTTAAGAATACGAGGGTTTAAGTTCATGTTTGACAAATGTTGGAAGGATTAGACGATGAACGAATTGAAAAGAATGCATTTCGTCGAAAGTTGATTTTGGCAAGCAAAATATGAACTGTACATGGAAAATACGGACCGTACTTGGAAATACAGTCCGCACTTCCTTAAACAGAGTAGATTATTTTCATGTTGGGAATTACGACCAAGAAATACAGACCATATTTGAAAACACGGTCCGTACTTTTGGGCTTATTTTTATGTTGGCTGCAGTTTATAATTTTTATATATTTCATGTATCCCTCATTTTCTCCACTTTCCCTGATCTCTAACCCTCTAGAAAGTTCTCTTCAACATATCTATTATACCCCTAAGTAAAATCAAGGATCAAAAGAGGAGATCAAGTATTAAAGGTTTCTAAAGTGTGGTTGAAGCTTGTTTTTGTCTCTTGTAGAAGCTTTGGAGAGTGTTTCAAGGTGAAGTAATCTTTGAATTGGAGTGTTCTTGAGTTCTTGAGGCGTATTGTAGTGACCAAGGAGATTGGACTATTAGCCTGACACTCATTGTGGGATTTTGGTTAACGAATTGAGGTATGTTCAGGCAAACTTTCCTTCTTTTGGCATGATCCTTATGAACGAAACATAAACATGACACTATTCCATAATGATTCTATTCTGGAAGCTAGGGATGTTCTAGGTTGGTTCATGTTCTAGAATGTTGTTTTCAGTAAGTCCTTTTTGAGATTCAATATGATTCATAGAGTCACTTGTTAATGAAAATGCTATCTCATAATGATGTTTGGAGGTGTAGCAAACTTACGTCACTCTGATGATGTTATATACGCGCATATTATGTATTATATATATGGGGTATGGGGAAGGTGACGATGTTATATACGCACTACCACCTGATCAGCTGGTCACAGATGATAATGATGCCCACAGAGGTCGATATATACGATGGGATGCCCACAGAGGCTTGGCAGGCGTTATATACACATATATATATGTATGACCCCACAGGCGTTATATATGTATACATGCATGCACACAGTATTTATGCATATCACTGGCCCTCAGAGGAAGTTCAAACATAAAGGTTGCATTTATTTCATCCTATGTATTTTTATGTCTCTTTCATGCCTTCCATACTCAGTACTTTGTCCGTATTGACGTCCCTTTTCTGGGGGCGCTGCGTTTCATGCCTGCATGGTTAGATTGAGAGGTTGATGATCCTCCCCTAGAGGTTGCTGATCAGCTGATGCTGGAGCACTCCTCTTTTTCCGGTGTTGCTGCTGTGTTTTGGTACCTTATACTTTTGTATTTTATGGCGGGGCCCTATCCTGACCTTGTTATGCCATATACTCCAGTAGAGGCTTGTAGACAGTTATGGTGTACTTAGATGTTGTATGGCCCCCTCGGCCTATATTTTTGCTTTATAGTATTTCATGATGGCCTTCTCGGCTTGCACGGTTTTGTCCAACATAATTATATAGTATGTCTTTTCGGGCTCATCCTTTTTTCAGCATATTTCTCTTAGGATCTAGCAGATTTCCATCTGATGACCTCCAGTTGCACTCTTATTTATGATTATGACATGAAAGTATGTTTAGTGGTGCTCGGCAAGTAGGGCTCGGGTGCCCGTCATGGCCTTCCGATTTGGGTAGTGAAAATTCAAATCCTTTGCCTAATCATGGCAACACTACTCTTCACATGATTGAAAGAGAGGAATATTGGGCTATATGCAAACCGTTGATCCATGACCCTGTCAAGGCACTTGAGCAAACGGTTGCCTGGCTCACAATTCAAGAGCGCCCACAATTCAAGGTGTTGATACATGCACTAGTCGTGGCCCCAAGGAAAGAGTTTGTAGTCCAAGCAACAGTTTCCCATGGTATGACTCTATCTAGGAGATGCTATACTCTCGAAGAATTGGCACAAGGAGCCCCAGGGAAAGAAGGAAACCCAAAGACTCTTATCAATGAAGGTGAGGCCGAAGAATTTTGGCGCAGAATGCTACCAATGGAATAATCCATCGTTGAACATTTGAAGGAGACGCTGGCCCAAATATCTGTGTTGGCATTGCTACTAATTTCTCAACAAAGACCGGCAAGCTTTAATGAGGGTGTTGGACGAAGCTCATATCCTAACGCGGGCACAAGTAGTAAATCTGACCGATATGGTGGCCCATGTCATAGGAGAGCATCAGATCTTCTTCATAAATGCAGAATTTCCCAAGAAAGGTATGCCACATAACAAGGCGCTATACATAACTGTCAAGTGCCGAGACAAAATTGTGAACCCGACTGTTGATCGACAATGGGGCCGGCCTCAACATCTATCCTGAGTCTACCCTCAGTTAATTGGGTTATGACCTTGGAAAAATACGCCAAAGCCACACAATGTGTGAGCATTTGACGGAGCCCAATGTGATCTGTTTGGAGAAGTCGACCTATGTGTCCAAATCGGACCTGCTGAATTCTCCACTGAATTTCAAGTCATGGAAATCGTTGCCAACTACAATCTGCTACTGGTAAAGCCATGGATCCACATGGCTGAGGCCGTACCGTCATCTGTCCACCATTATGTGAAGTTTTTATGGGGAGGCCATGAGGTCATAATCCATAGCATTCACAACTACCCAAACAATTTGGTGCCGGTAATCGAAGAAGCTCGGAAAGTGATAGATTTCCATATGGTGAAACTAGTGGGGGTCGTTCATATATTTACCATGATTTGAAACTGGTTTGAACCCTGGCGAGGTTTGGGAAAGGATCTACATGGCATAGTGGAGCCAATCCCGATCCCTCAAGACAACTTTTTCCTTGATCTAGGGTATATTCCCAACACTAATGAGGATTTTGAAGCCAATAGAAAGAAAAGGAGTCCTCTGAGCCTGCGCAAGACAATACCAAACTTGAACCAGTCTTTCCGAATCCGAATATCGATGCCTAATGATGGAGACGCTGAGGAAGGGTTAGGGATGCTGTCCTAAGAGGAAGATTTCCTGGTGATACTAGAAGAATGTAATGAAGTACCCACTATCTACAATGCTGATCCGTGCAAGCAACTGTCCAATTGAACCTCTACCCTACTCTTGGCTCTTTAATAGAGATGATGAATTAAATGCTTTACGAAATCGGCGAGAATAGATCGAAGCCCGATTACTTACCATTTGCACTTTAAATACTTCATGATGTTTTTAAAATAGGAATGTCTCGATGTTGATCTGAGTCAGGACCACAACTTGTACTTCTTTTGTTAACTTAATGAAGTATCGGTTTATGAGAAAAACAACTTTTTTCTTTACATACGTGCATGCTTTATTCTTAACATGCTTTGTCTTGTTCTTTTTTAGTAATAATAAAGATAAAACAACCCTAAATGTCATGACATGTCGCAAAACGAGTGAGTTAGGTGACATAAATGAAGAGAAACATGAAGATTACAATGAGGAAACAATGTTACCTGAGGGTCTCGTTGAAGAGGTAGAGTAGTTCGAGAATGAGAAAAAACCCAGGCTAGATGAAACAGAGGTAATTAATCTAAGAGATGAGGAAATAGTCAAGGAAAATAGGACAAGCGCGTATTTAGAACATCTAAAAAAGAAGAATAAATAGAACTGCTAAGAGAGTATGCGGACATCTTTGCTTGGTCGTACGCTGACATGCCTGGGTTAAGCACTAACATAGTGGCCCACAGATTACCCATCAATGCAGGTGTCTCTCCGATTAAGAAAAAAACCAGACAGTTTAAACAAGATTTGAGCATTCGAATCAAAGACGAAGTGGAAAAATAGATTAAATCTGGAGTGGTGGAAGTAACTGTGTACCCTACATGGTTGGCCAAAGATCGTGCCAGTACCAAAAGGATGGAAATATCTTAATTTTTGTGGACTACTGCGACCTGAACAGAACTAGTTCCAAGGATAACTTTCCATTTCTGAACATCCACATGCTCATTGATAATTGCACAAAGCACGAGTTACAATCATTCGTGGATTGCTTCGCGGGATACCATCAAATCTTGATGCATTAGGAAGATGTGGAAAAAATAGCTTTCATTACTCCACGGGGAGCGTATCACTACCAGTTAATGCCGTTCGGCTTCATGAACATCGGCGCCACTTACATGAGGGTTATGACTACCATTTTCACGACATGATCCACAAGGAAATTGAAGTATACATGGACATCATCATTATCAAGTCAAGAGAAAGCTCAGAGAATACCACACACTTGTGGAAGTTTTTCGACAGACTCCGAAAGTTCAATCTGAAGCTAAACTCGGCCAAATGCGCATTTGGAGTGCCCGTTGGAAAACTGCTTGGGTTCATAGTTAGGGCGAAGTGTCACGACCCAACCCCATAGGCCGTGACTAGTGCCCGAGCTGGACACTCGTATACGCCTGTTAACTATAATCAGCCCACAACTAGCATAATAAGGAACTTATGTATAAAAAGGCAAGACGTCGCCTCAAAACTGTCGCATATATAGACATATCGTAGCAACCTGTCTCCTGAGGAGTTACAATTTTCGATAGATAATATCACACATAAGCCGGCAAGGCTATCGTAACATGTGGGAACGCCCCACCTATATACATACGCAAGCCGACAAGGCTGCCACTACATACAGCATCCCAAGACATATATACATACGCAGGTCGACAAGGCTGCCACTACGAATGGGAACGTCCCAAAAACATAAGTCATACAGACAGAACTGAACTGTAACTATATACAACCCACACATATGTCTACAGACCTCTAAGAGTGACAACAGTATCATATAACGGGACAGGGCCTCGCTGTACCCCTGGATAAACACATATATACAATAAGAGGATCTGTACCAAAATCTAGGCTCCGGGACAATGGAGCACTCCAAGACAAACGAATGGAAATCCTAAGGCGGCGGATCACCAAAATGAGTATCCAGTACTGCGGGCATGAAATGCGGCCCCCGAAGAAAGGGGTCGGTGCGGAATGTGTACGAGCATGTAAAGCATGAAATACGAAGAACAGGATCATACAAAAATAAGGAGTATAGAAAACTAGTACAATAACCAGAAAAACCACAAGGCTTACCTTTGAAACATAAATCATGCGTGTCAATATCATACTCAACCCGTTATGGGGCTTAGTGACATAATTAGATAATCATCCTGTAAATATGCATATAAAACGTGTCCCGGCCCTCTAGTGAGGGACTCGGTGAATAGAATCATCATATGCCATCCCCGTATCATCATATCATCATGTCATCATATCATCATATACATATACATATAACGTGTCCCGGACCTCTAGTGAGGGACTCGGTGAATAATGCAGTGGAGTTTTGCACGAATACGTGTCCTGGCCCGGGACTCAGTGAAAGAAGTAATAACAGCATGCACGAGCAGAGTAGTGAGAAACCATATGCATATAAATCATCTTTTAAGACTCTATAGATAAGTAGACAAATCAACGCTCAAGTATCAAATGATAGTCATATTACATATTTCTTGAATGTCATTATAGAATCTTTCAGGAATAGGATCTTTTATACATCATTTACTATCCAATCATATAGAAGACTCGAGGGCAGTAGCTCGACTATTCTAAGAGCTCTAGTATCAAGAAGTGAATAAGAATCATAAAACATGCTCGGAACTTATGAATAGAATTACCTCAAAGCTCATATCGATCATACTTACATCTAGGACATGCCAAAAGAAAGAAAGGATAGGCTTTACATACCTTTAGCGTTTACTCGCAACACAACACGTATACGCTGCCCAATAGTATCTCAACCTATATTAAGACGCCAAGAACTACGATTAAACTACGAAGAGATTCAAAACGTATTCTAACGTTAATAATTCCTTTCTAGATAATTAGACGACGTTTCGCTTATATTCAAGCCAACTACATACAACCAAACCAACATCACTAATCATACATTCAAGTATCAACCCGATGCTATTCAAACATGACTCGAGGACATTCCGGACAGCCCGTACAACACTCCAAAACAGCCCAACCAACATACAATATAACATATAATCTTCCAAGTTCAACAAGAACAACAACAACACATTCCTTCTTTCTAATTTCATAAACTATACCAACAACCACACGTTAACAACATCATTTATATAAGTGCAAGAAACTATATTAACATCATATTAGCTTCTACAACAGCCCACAAACAATTACAACTCCAACTTGAATCATTAAACCTTCATTTTCACCATATAATCCATAACAACAACAACCAAAATATCAAGTAAATCAATTCACCATTTCCCTACACAAACAGCCCCTACACGGCCTCAACACCAACATACATAATTCCATGATTTCCATTCATTTCTACACACTACAACACGCACAAACCACCCATAATACATGCAAAAGAAGATTAAACCTTACCTTTAACACTTGACTTCTCAACTTGGCTAGAATTTGTGCCTTGAATTTATACTTGTTCTTGCTACTCCAATGACTACTCCACGTTGTTATACACCTTCTAAGGAGTTGATTACTTAGAAGAAAATTATTTTTTGATCAAAGTTTTGCAAGATCATTCTCGGCCAGCCATGGCCGAGAGGTTCTCTCTCCCTCTCTAGGTTTCTATGTTTGTTGAAGATGATAAAATGGTTTCCTTGTCATCAAGTTGCCTTAAATATGCTTTCTACAATGTGGACACATGTCCCACTCATGGCTTGAGCCAATCAAATTTGGCCAAGCCATGTGTGGGGCCCACACGGCCACTAATGGTCTAATTAGTGAATAATTAAGTTATTAATCCCACTTAATAATCTAATCATGGTTAATTAATCCCTAATCTCCAATAATATTTCTATACCAAATAAAATTTATAAGCAACTTGTGCATTAAAACAAAATCGGAGGTAAAAAGTCTCTACCTCGTATCCCAAAATAGTCTTGTCCTTAACTTGTCGCGATTAGCTTTAGAATATCCCAATGTTTAAAAATACGGGATATAACATGAAGAGTCATAGAACTAGACCCTTCAAAAATCAAAGCTATCTAAGAGTTACCTCCTCCAAAGACCAAGAAAGAGGTCATGAGTTTTCTGGGAAGATTGAATTACATTGGTTGGTTCATAGCTCAGTCCATTGTGATTGTTGATCCTATACTCAAGTATGAAGAAGGATGCGCCAACGGAATGGACTGAAGAGTGCTAGAAAGAAATCAACACAACGAAGAAGTATCTTTCCAACACACCGGTCTTAGTACCTCCTAGGACGGGGAGCCCGCTACTACTATACCTGTCGGTATCATACAATGCTTTAGGATGCGTGTTAGGACAAAATGACGAAATAGTCAAAAAGGAACGAGCAATTTACTACCTAAGCAAGAAGTTCACCGTATGCGAGGCGAGGTAAACTTTTGTTAGAAAAGACATGTTGTGCTTTGACATGGGTAGCTTAGAAACTGAGACACTAACTATCATCATACACTACTCATCTCATATCAAAGATGGACCCCCTGAAGTACATCTTCCGCCATCCTATGCCTATAAGGAAATTGGCCAAGTGAAAAATGCTACTGAGTTAGTTTGACACACATGCGTGGTACTAAAGGGCATCAACGGACAAACATTGACCAACCTACTGGCAGAAAGCCCAGTCAACAAGGATTTCGAACCACTTCGAACTTACTTCCCGGATGAAGAAGTGTTAATGGTGGATGAGGACATAGCTGAGTCCTATGCAGGTTGGAAATTATTTTTCGATAGAGCAGTCAACTACTAGGGTTCAGGAATCAAAGCAGTCTTGATATCAGAAATGGAACAACATTATCCTATCGTCGCGAAACTCAATTTTCGATGCACCAACGATATGGTAGAATGCGAGGCATGCATCTTAGGTCTTCGAATGGCCCTCGACATGGATATCCACCAGTTATTAGTAATAGATGACTCAGATCTACTAATTCACCAAGTTCAAGGAGAATGGACTACTAGAATTGGCTACTAGAATGCTAAAATCTTGCCATAGGTGAACCTCACGCAAAGGTTCTGCAAAACGTTCAAGAAGATCGAATTCAAGCATATGCCAAGGGCTCAAAATGAATTCACCGATGCTTTTGCTACCATAACATCCATGATACAGCATCCCAAAAGTAGCCACATTGACCCACTTGAGATAAGTTTGAGAGAAGAACACGCTTACTATTCTCACGTGGAGGCGGAGCCCGATGGCAAGCCATGGTGCATCGACATAAATATATATTTGGAAAAGGGAGAGTATCCCAAAACTACCACGAGCAGTCAAAGGAAAACCATCCGGAGAATGGATAACAGGTTCTTCCTAAATAAGGAAATACTCTATAAAAGAATGCTAGATCTCAGATTACTCAGATGCGTGGATGCCATCGAGGCCACAAAACTGCTGGAGGAAGTGCATGTTGGAACCTATGGGCCTCACATGAATGGGTTCGTTCTAGCTAAAAAGATCTTACGAGCAGGCTACTACTAGATGACAATGGAAATCGACTGTTTCAAGTTTGTGCAAAGATGTCATCAATGTCAAATCCACGAAGAGATAATCTGAGTCCCACCAAGTGAACTTAATGTCGAGCTCACCTTGTCCATTCGTCACATGGGGCATGGATGTCATTGGACCCATCGAACTAGCCGTATATATTGGGTACCGATTCATTCTGGTCGTCATAGATTACTAAATTAGTGGAAGCCACATCACAAAAATTAGTAACAAAGAAAGTGGTAGCTGATTTCGTAACAACGTCATATGCTGATTCGGCATACTGAGGTCCATCATAACGGGCAATTAAGCAAATCTAAAAATCATCTGGCAAGGACATACATGACCAATTCCGAATAACTCATCGGAATTTCACGGTCTATCAACCTCAGATGAATGAGGCCGTAGAGGCAGCCAACAAGAATATCTAGAGGATATTAAGAAAATGACAGACAACTACAAGTGTTGGTATGAATAGTTTCCCTATACATTGCTTGGATACCGAACAACAACTCGAACTTTAACAAGGGCAACACTATACCTGCTTGTCTATGGCACTGAAGCAGTCATACTGGCCGAAGTGGAAATACCATCACTCAGAATCATTCAAGAAGTAGGGTTAGTCAACGCTGAATAGGTCCGAAACCGATATGAGCAGCTAGCTTTAATCCATGAAAAAAGGAAGATCGCCGTATGTCATGACCAATTATACCAACAAAGAATGGTTCGTGCCTTTTACAAGCGTGTCAGAGCTCGACTTTTTCAAATAGGACAACTAGTACTCAAACATGTGTTCCCACATCAAGACAAGTACAAAGGAAAGTTCACACCTAACCGGCAAGGCCCGTACGTGGTCCGCTAGGTACTTTTCGTAGGAGTAGTAATCTTAGCTGAAATGGATGGCCTAGAATGGCCCAATGCAATCAATTCAGACATAATCAAGCGGTATTACGAGTGAAGACACTTTTAAATTTGTAATCGTACTTTTGCTTGTAATCACTACATTAAGGCCTATCTCTTATGGCAGAGATACATAGAAAATCCATTTGGTCTTCCTATTGTAATAGATAGAAAAAAACCAAATGACTTCCTTGTAAGATGAACTATGCAATGACCTGATTTCCCCAGGTTGGATTCATAGGCAGTCCATGTAGGACTCGAACAGATTATTCGAAAAAATTAATTACTTTTTATTCCAAACTACGTCCGATCTGATTCCTACTGTGACAGGATATGTAGGAGCTCCTTGAGCTCGATCGTACCAATAAACAACCCAAGATACCCATTGGAAGCCATAGAGATAGAATTTTGGGATAAACTCAATTCGGACCAACGCTTTTAACTGGGGGCAGAATTTTTTAGAGGATCTCAAAAGTTCCTTCGCTAAGATTCAGCACAAGAGTTCACCGAAACAAAACCTTAAATTGGGGCAGAATTTTTTGAGAGGGTCTAAAAAATTCCACCAGATAAAGCCAGATGTCGCCGCAAGATGTCGTGCATAACTGAAGATTCTTACTCAAAATTCAAATGTCATGATGACAAATATAAATATTTTTTCAAAAAATTAATAAATTTAACATTCTTTCTGTGGATGCAGGTTACCCAGTGTCTTCAGTAGGACGACCAGTTATGTTACTAACCCTGTTGGCTCATGATGATAAAATAGGTAAAACCGGATCATTGGAGGAGATCCCAACCCACAGTAAGTGCACAAATCTGGCCAAGAGGGCTACAAAGAATGAAAACATCACAAGGGTGGCACGATCGAGCCAAAAAGGCTACAAAATACAAAAGCGTCATAAGGGCGACATAATTAAGCCAAAAGGGCTATAAAAAGGATAAAGCCACCACAAGGGCGGCACAATCTAGCCAAAAAGGGGCTATAAAGAACAAAGCGCCACAAGGGCGACACAATCTAGCCAAGAGGGCTACCAAAAGACCAAAGCGCCGCAAGGGTAGCACAATCTAGCTAAAAGGGCTATAAAGAACATAGTGCCACAAGGGCGACATAATCTAGCTAGGAGGGCTACCGAAAGAGCAAAGTGCGACAAGAGCGGCACAATCTAGCCAAAAGGGCTACAAAGAACAAAGCACTACAACGGCAACACAATCTATTCAAGAGGGCTACCAAAAGACCAAAGCACCACAAGGGCGGCACAATCGAGTTGACAGAGCTGCGACAAAGAAAAACTTCATAAGGATGAAATCATCGAGTTAAAAGGACCATCTAACGAACAAAACAACAGATCAGGCCTAGAGGATCACAACCGACATATGGGATGAAAGAAGACAATATAGCCAAAAGGGCCATATACGCGTCATTCAAACATTTGCAATGCCGAGAGGGCCATTCATACAAACTGTCGAGGGGGTTATACTAACAGGGCCATTTATACAAACTGCCGAGAGGGCCATTCATACAAACTACCAAGAGGGGCATTCATACAAACTACCAAGATGGCCATGCCTAGAGGGCCATTCATATAAACTACTGAGAGGGCCATTCATACAAACTGTCGAGAGGGCCATTCATACAAACATTGCTGAGAGGGCCATTCATATCAAATATTGTCGAGAGGGCCATCATGTCAAATGTTGCCAAAAGGACAATTCATTCAGAAACAGCCCAAAAAGGTCATTCGAACCAAACAGTGCCAAAAGGGTCACCTACAGAAAATCAAATGGTGCCAAGAAGGTCGCCCATAACAAATCAGACTGTGCCAAGAGGGTCACCTATTTATAAAGAGTCAGCCAAGAGAGTTACAATGACAAAACCACACAAGGGTGGTAAAATAATTACTCAAGTCCATGAAGGTCATTCAATTCAAACAGTGCTAAGAAGGTCACCTTGTAAAATTAAACCAAGAGGGTATGGTTACTAAGCCAAGCAAGGGTGGTAAAAGCAAAACAAGGACCAAGAGAGTCAACCATAATGCTGCCCAGTAGATGGAAGTAGGTTCGTAGCTGCCAAAGAAGGAAGCAGGCCGATCAAACCAGATCCAGATGCGTGCGGAGAAAACGTGGAACTTTTTCTTACGTAGCCGGTTGGGATAGGGTGCCAACAAGAGTCAAGCTCTCTGGCCAGGAATTGGAAGATCGCTCCACCCCGTGCTTAGTTGCACAAATTGATTTTGATTTTTTTTTTCTTATTTTGCTTTCTTTTTCAAAAAAATCCCCCAACCAGTCGGACACACATCTGAAAGCACAAAGGCATTTACACATAAGGGATACCCTTTTCCATGGATTGAATCAAACTACAAGTGACCTGATTCCCAAAACTGGGGGATATGTATGCAGACTCAATACCAGAGAATTGGTCACATTCCAACAGACCATCCCGGGACTTCTCAGTTTTGACACTTGAAGATTCGGGGTTTGTTTTTGAAATTTGTATTAGAAGTTTAATTGAGTCGAACTACAAGTGGCCTGAATTCTCATAAAGCCTAAGATATGTAGGAACTCAGAGACTAGGGTCCGGCCATAAATTTAAAAATTACATGAAAAGAGAGAAGTATTTGAATTAGTCGGTCAAAAATCAGGTTTGCCAAATTTTGATGATCAGGGATGGACCTGCCATCCCCGAACAACGAAGGGGCAGTTGTTGACACCTAATTTTTTCCCTCCAATGATTTTATTTAATTATTCGGAATTCTTGAATCACAAATGGTGTGGAATATACATTTTACAAGTTGAAAACAATTTTACAATATTATTCTGATGACATTTTCCCATTTCATTTGGCAAAATATCATCAAGTATGCTAACATATATCATCTAGTATATTGGTTATATTTTTAAGAATTTCAAATGTATTTATTAAGAATTTAATTCAAAGTAGCGAGAACAATTATTCAACTAATTGTTTTATAGTTATTAATGTCAAATTGATAAGTATTTTACACCGTTAAACTAAGAAATTTGATTGAATGAGTAAAAGATCAATTACATCTCAATTTTAGAATTTCTTCAATTTCAATTGCATTTACATTCAAAATGGCCAGAATTGAAATGGCCAAATTACTTTATGCTTTAATTGGTTAAAATTAAAATTTTCAAATTTATTCTTATGTTAATGATGGTCATAATTGAAAGAAGGGAATAATTTCTACACTTTAATTATGGCTACAATTGAAATAGATTACAGTTTTTAACTAATAGTAACATTTTGCAAAATCAGCCTAATATGTATATATACATGACTGGGCTATCAACTAATTTTCTCTTAAAAAATTGGCCAAGTCTAGCCCAAAATAGGACCCGACCCAATTACCTTATATCTACACAAATATACCTAACAACCCCATTTAGCATTATAAGACCAGGGTTTCAAAGATGAAACCCTCGCCATCACCTCTTACTCCTGCTTCATCCTCACTATTTTTAGGCAATGTTAGGGTTGTACAATTTATTTTCTAGGCCATGCACGACTATTTGTGCAAAACATTAATTGTGTTTCTCTCTCCGTCGTTATACAACCGCGGAGAGGTAAGAAAACCCATCTAGCTCTCCTATTTTTCTTTTTTCTGATTCAGCAAGGATAAAATCCATTTGCTCTTGATTTTCATTGGTTTACAACGAATTGCAAGGATTCAAGAGAATCCCTTGGAAACTCAAAGTCCCTCATCGAATACAAATTAGAAATTTGGGGTTTGGGGGTTTTATATAAAGAACCCCACCCTTCAACACAACACACACCTTACAAGTCTCAATTCAGAGCAAATATACCTAATTTAACTAGGAATTTAGCCACTTTGCTGAAAACTTTAACTAATTAGGTTTAAGTCTAAAAGTTTCTTTCTTTATTTGTGGCTGAGTTTAGGGTAGGGACAAAAGGCTTCAATTCCAATCTTGACAAGGGGCTGTACAAAGAAGAGGTAAATTTTCTTCCTTTTAGTTATTTTCTATAATTTTTCATTTGTCTGTGTTTATGTTTGTGTGTTTATTTAGCTTAATTATGTGGTGCTAGCATGTTTATTCAGTTATTAGCATATTTGGTAGATTAGTTTAGTCATTAGTAGGTTTTGTGTACTCGTTCAAAGATGATTTCCTGTTTAGTCTTTGTGTTAGTTAGTTTATAAGTCTATTCCGGCTTAGTGTATGTTTATCTGCTTATTAATATTTGTGCTTGTTTTTAGCTTAGCTTAGTTTCAGTTGATTAGTTTGATTAGCATTAATTGCTTATGCAGTTTAGCTTAGGAATCACACTTGTTAGGTTGTTATTTATTAACTTGATGTATGTATTAGTGTGGTTTTAGTCTAGTTTAGTTGTTGTTTCAATTAAGTATGTGCCAAGTCAGGTTATTTAGTCATTGATAGATTTTCACAATCTACTACCTATCCTATGCCTATCCAATTCTCGGTTATAGTACGGAACACGTTCATGTACCTGTTCTATGTTATTGTCTTTGCGGAATAAAATTACAGGTAAGTAAAGGAAACACGGTATTTACGTGCAAACTACCTAGCTCAAAAGATGATAAAAACCACGACCTACAGACCTGTAGGATTTACCTCAAACTTCTCTGCAACTGAGCCAACTGCAAATTAAGTTAAAAACTCTGCAACCTAATTCTAACCATAACAGCCTTGATACCCAACCTCTGACTAGCAAGCTATCTTCAAGCTTGACTCTAACTTGAATACACCACTTATATCTACTTCTAAATAAGCTGATAAAGATACACTTTGATAGCACAAACCTAATATAAGATTTTAGACCTAAGAACTGGAAAACATTATTTAGCAGAACAACTCCTTTAATTCGTCTTCTTGTACTACGGACACAACACTGGATTTTTGAATATGATGGATAAATCCTCTCCTCGCTCAATATTCTGAATTCTCTCTTTATGAGAGCTCAAACTTCTTCTTGGAAAGACCGAGATACATATAGTCCTTGATGCTCCATGGGTAGGTGAATACAAAACCTTGTCCTAGTCGGTCAATGACATATACGTAGGGTTTGTGTAGTACTTGGATTCTTTGCTTGTTTAGTCTGCTTCTAATATGTATAGAAGGTTTACTAATCCCTACAAATATGGAAAGGAATCTTTCGTACTTGACCGCCAAGTTCTTTTCATAATTTTGCAAATCCCAGTTGCTGTAGGACTTGCCCTGGAACATGTTCACGAACCTGTTTAATTCACTTGGTTCATCTGCCTATAAATCTCTGCACTGTCCGAGATAGAGCATGTCATATGCCTGTTTCATCATCCCTTTCATGTTCATACTTCTGACTTCTTCTTGCGTCTACTTTTCGCATGGACGATGGAATATGTTGACGGGCTTGTTTCATTGATCATGTGTAGCTCAGTGATGTCTTCTTCATATGTATTTATTCATTGTTGGAATAAATCATGCCTTCAATTTTGACTCACTCTTTGACTTCTAATTTTGTTCTGGTTCGATAATGGAACATGTTTGCAGATCTGATTCACATGCTTTGTCTGCAAACTCTTTAGCTGAACAATTTTTTCCTTCTGAACATTGTCTTCTGTGTCTGAGTCACTTCACCTCTCCTCTTTTCCACTATCTCACCACTGCTGGTTATTCATCCACTGTAATTGATTCCTCCACTTTACTTGATGACTCCTTTGTATAGAATAATTTGCATACTTGTTCTATTTCTTCAATGAATTGCTTTCTTTATTTTACATAGTAATACCATATGTGTTCATGTGCCTGCATTTGTATCTGGTATTGTGTAATGGAATATGTCTATAGACCTATTCTAACAATCATATCTCTTTCTCATAGATCATTACATCATTTCTTTGAACTCAGAACTTTTGCTAGGTCAACTCTTTATTTCTCTCCCGTCATCATTGGCACTTATCTTTGCAACATTTCATTGCCCTTAGTTCAGTTAGTGTCTGATGTGTCTATGAACCTGGGTCATATTTTTGCTCTTCTCTGAAGTCTCTTCGCTCTTTCAGCTGATTTACTTGTCCTGAGTCTTTTCTTTGTCAATCATCAAAGCTTCACACATGGCTTTATGGCAACAAATTCCCCCTTTTTGATGATGAAAAACTTTGTGTCTTTCTCAAGTATAACCGAGCTTGTCTAAGCATTGTAAGCACACAATGCAGTATTGATCTTACTAATCCTATCTTCCCCTTTTTGGCATCATTAAAAAGTTATCTTAACAAGAGATCAGTAATGTTTTATCAATCTTGCCAATACGTATGACAGATTTATTTGCTCAATTTTGACATTGACATTGATCATTCAGCTCATACAAAATGGACATGTATAGAATAGGCAAGAACTATTATTCTCACTCAGATAACATCTTGAGTACATATTCACCATTGATTATACTGCCATACAAACCATTTGACAACACATGATTTGACTGAGTAGCTAGATTGGAACACCAGGAATAGTTGATCATCTCTATGGGTACCTTTGATATCCCAATTTTTTCGAGCTTCACTTTACTTCGTTCAAGGAGACCAAAATCCTATTTTGGTTGTATATCTTCCTATTTTGCTCCTTTATCCAGATCTTTTAGGTTAGGGATGCTTTGTAATCTTGTATTGGCACAGGCTAGACTATTCTTGGGTTTTTCCAAATCTTCCCCCTAAGTATGAGCGTCCTTCAATTCACTTATAATTTTCAGAACATTTGCTTTTAAATCTCCTGAAGGAGCCTCAAGTTCGATGACTAGTTCTGAAGTTGTGCTTATTGAGTTATTGTTACTTAGGTAGTAAATCATAACTGGAGGAGAGTGGGGTTATGGATGATAGAGATATGTAGTCTGTGATTGTAAATGTCACGATCCCTTAAGGATTGGAAGGGATGATCAAGATTTGGCAGCGAAACTGATATTTTGGATTTCAAGCATTTTCTCAGGTCAGATGCTTGAATTTGACAGGATGGGAGTGAATGAGCAAGGATAGTTTCTAAAGATAGAACTTAATTGATTGAACCGAAGACCATTAAAGTTGAATTATTTCTGTATATCCCTTTCCTTTTTTTTCTTTCCCCTAGCTAGGTATAGACAATCTATGGACTAGGTAGGATGATATGTGTTATGGCCTGGCTACATAAGTAATAATCAGGCAATGAATATATACCTAGAGTGTGCCTGAATGGATCGATGCAACTGCTGAGTTTTGAGTAATTTACGTTCTAGTTGACAGTTCGTCATTCGTTTGGAGACACATCTTCCCTCACCTATTCTAGTCCTTTGACGTCCTTCATTGTTAATGTTCTAGTGACGATTTGATCACTTTAGCACTTCACTAGATGAGGTTGACCTACTTATTCCAGTTGACTGTCCTTGTTCTGTTTGATGGAGCAAGTTTTTCGACCAGTTTTATGGTCACCTGAGTATTTTCCATTTTGAACATGCTCCTCTCTTTCAGGACTTTTTTTATGGATAAGAGCTCTCCCATTTTCTCTTCCTCTCCCTAATTATTCTTGCTCTTTCTTCAATCTCTGGTTAATCTAATTTTCTTCAGTGTTTGTTCCCCCTCACATTCAAAGAATGAGTGATTTCACCCTTCCTTTTTTTTTTTTCCAACTTTCTCTCTCAACCTTCCCTTTTCTATCATAGAACATAATTTCTGATTTATTCCTGTTGTAAGATATTAAGCAAGCCTTTGCATATGTCGTTGTTTTGCTTGTCTTTTGTCACTCTTCCCTTCATAGATAATTAGAGTATGGTCTTTTGACCCTTGCCTGGCTTGGGTCCCTTCTTTTGGCCTTTCTTAGCTGAGTATCTTTTCTTTGTGTTTATCTTCCCCATATTCTTTTCAATAGATACCAATTTTGTTCCTCTCAGAATGGGTTTAGCATCAACGGTCAGCATTAGAGCCTCAGCTTGGAAAGCTACGATGGTTGAACCAAGTTGAGCAACCTATTCCTTCAGTGAGTGATTTTTCCTTTTTGTTTTATTTTTGCTCTTATTTACCCTCGTGGACCCCTTTGTCAGCATAGCAATGGTCCCAAGTAGCTCAGCTCTTTCATTGGTCATGTTTCAGCACTCCTCACTTAACTTTATTACCAGTGTCATGAGCTTTTCCTTACAAATCTCATCAAGCCTTCTAAGATCAAGAGTACTTTCCCAAATATCCTTCTCAACTTCGAAGTCTGAATCTTCAATGGATATGAGAGACTTGCAATCATCTTCCACCAATTCTTTCTTGGGCCTTGATCTCGATGTTGTTATCATGGGTTCCTTTCCTTTTGATTTCCGTGTTGAACGATTTTAAATCTTGTAGTTTGATTTTCCATAGATTGAGTATCCTTTGTGTTGATCATTGTGAGAAAAGTTGTCTACCTTACTCTCTTATCATGTGTCTATACCCATTCTACTGTGCCTGTATCTCTAGCCTTTCCTTGTCGCTATCTGTATGCGCTGGCATGACTCTTGTTTTCAAGGGGTCATCCTTTGTTTCATGTGTTAGTAAGTTGACATACAGATCCGCTATTAGCATGGTGTTTATTTTATAAACTTCTCTGATGGCCAGGACTTTAGGATCCCATGAAGGAGAAAGACTTCTTAGAATCTTCATGACTAGTCTTCATTGGTAAAAGTCTTACCAAAAGCAATGAGATTTCTTGTGATATTAACAAATCTATCGAACATATCTCTAACTGACTCCTTGTTGCTCCCAAATTCATAGACAAGTATACGTGGTCGTACAAGTAATATAGAATTTTAAGTCCAGATATCGTACCCACAGAGACTTAGAGTTTATATTGTTCAAATAATTCAAACTTCGTTATAATTATTCAAGAGTGTAAAAATCAATGGTTTTTGTTGTAACGAAACTACTAACTGAAAGAAACAAATAAATATGATTGTTATGTGACTGAGACAATTATGACGATGATTGTAAGGTTTATCAGATGTGAGAAAGTTCTAGAGTCATGGCTTTAGACAATCCAGTTAGTTTTTTGAAAATTCTACCTATCTTATTTCCTAGATTACTAGTTGACACGTTAATTATAACTTAAATATCTTCCGAGTTGCTCACAAGCCTGTAGATGCTACTCTAATGCCTATATCCCTATGGTCACCAAAAGGTAACAACAAGAACACATTTACTTCTCCGCATACAACTAAGCAAGGCTACATGGTATATTCCTATCCTCATTAGCGAAACAGTTATATCGAACAAGCCCTATTTATTCTTATTATGCATACAAATTCCCATCCCTAGTTCAATTCCAAAACACAGATAGTGTCACGACCCAACCAGAGGGCCATGACGGGCACCCGGAGCTAACCCACCGAGCACCTCTGAACATACATCTCATAATTATTTCTAGGTGGACCAAAAAGATATCTCATGGGCGTCATACTCTGTAAGGGCACATATTACAAGATAGTGACATATCTCTATATAATCATCAACAGCTATGCCCATAAACACAAGCCAACAAGGCTGCCATAATATAATACAATAATATGAACTGATATCTAAATGGGACTTCTAGCTAAACACATTTGTCTACGAGCCTCCATATAGAATACAGGAATCCGTGAAGGCAGGGCAGGACTCCGCCATGCCCAAGTATATATATACACAAGAGTAGTACCAATAAACTGCCGCTCCGAAGCAACTGGAGCGCTTTTGAAACTCCGCTGATGAAGCTCCTAAGGGTCTGGTTCATCTACCTGTCTACCTGCGGGCATGAACACAGTGTCCAAAAGAAAGGACGTCAGAACGAATAATGTACCGAGTATGTAAGGCATAAGATCAACATATACATAATAATCATGGAAAAACATCTGAGACATGCCAGTGAGTCTGTGAATCTGAATGAATCCGTATGATCGTATGTCGTGAAACAATATATATATATATATATATATATATATATATATATAGAGAGAGAGAGAGAGAGAGAGAGAGAACGCCACAACATAGGCCACATCGTCACCCCCCCGTCAAATGTGCCTTATATATATATATATATATATACATGAACACCACTACACAAGCTACATCGTCACCCCCTGTCAAATGTTCCTTATTTATTTTATATATACATATATATATATATATATATATATATATATATACATGAATGCCACAACATAGGCCACATCGTCAACCCTTGTCAAATGTGCCTTATATATTCATGGAGAATGAGAATGAGTGCAATGCATAAGTAAAATGAAACAATAGGACTCGGTAATATCATAAAATAGCTATACATAGATATTATATTCATAGCATGCATGAGAGACCAAATAAAAGCTACAACTTTATCGGAGTGATGTAAGGTCGGTAACCTTATATTATGGAACAACCATCATCGCTATATCTCACCTTGAAGGAACAATTATCATAAGGTGAAATCAATAATAATGAATGAAATCAAGAAAAAAATATCATGAAATAAACTCAATAATCTCATAATAGCATCAAGACCATAAGCTTTGAAATTTCTAGAAATGAAATCATCATCATCATCATCATCATCGTTTTTATCATAGAAACCATCTATCTTTAGCATCATAAGAACTGTGAGAATCATGAACTTCTAGCTTTTTTAGAACAAAGACGTTATGGAAGTCATGTACGGGTTC
This sequence comes from Lycium ferocissimum, assembly GCF_029784015.1. NCBI lineage: Eukaryota > Viridiplantae > Streptophyta > Magnoliopsida > Solanales > Solanaceae > Lycium > Lycium ferocissimum. The sequence continues at coordinate 31,734,124 of NC_081347.1, read as the reverse complement.
ATAAGAAAAGAATCATGCCTTTAGAAAGAAAGGGACTATCCTTAACATACCTTTTCGGTCACCTTAACTTTAACTCTTAATGCTTTTCCTCCCAAGCTCGTAAATCTACATTCAAGAGAATTTATACTATTGTTAGGCTTATCATCATATGCTTGTCTTAAGCCCTCAAATTAATTCCTTTTCGAATCTGCCTAAATTCGGGTAGCATCTACCATATATCTTCTACCCCCTCTAATCTTCAAAACAACTCCCAAAGCACAATAAAACATCAACAATTCCATAATCAAAAGATTACATTCAAACTATACTAAATTTAGTCCCAAAACTTCTTTTCATAATCAATCCATAACAACAACTTCATACAACCCCTTATATACTCCTATATGACAATTCCTTAACATCATTATTATCCCTCATAACAAGATTATGCTCAAAACATACTAATAATTATAACTCAAGTTAATTCACAACTCAAAATATCATCAAATGCATATTTGAACTTTTCCCTAATTTTCTTCTCCTCAAATCTTAACATAATTACCAAACAAATTCATAAACCTGAAACTAATATGAAATCTTACCTCAAAATTCAAGAACCTCTCAATTCCATGGTTACTTCACCCTAAAAATACTCACCCAAAGATCTTTAAGAAGAGGAGACAAGTGTAGACCTCACTTGGAACCCTTAACGACTTTAATCTTCACTTTGATCCTTGGTTTGGGCTTGGAAATATGTTGGAATATGTTTGGAGAAGTTTCTAGGACTTCCTAGGGTTTGAGGCTATGTCAAAAATGAGATAAAAATGACCAAAATTGTCATATAGACTTGTAGGAATATATGTGCATGTTGTCGAAGTTGAAGGAAGATTCTAAAGGATTTGGGATATGTCTAAGGAGGTTTGGATAGTGGATGAACGTTGTGGGAAGTTCTAGAGAGGTGTGGAGATGAGAAAATGGTGAAAAATGATGAGTTAGAGGGGGTATTTATAGGTGTGTGGGTCGGGTTAGGCTCCATTAGGCCGAATTAGTGGGCCATAAGTGAGTTTCTAGAAAATTCGTGTAGATTCGCAGGCTTCTGGTAGTCCGTCTTAAAATGTCGATAATTCTCTACTCCGATGTCGTATTGATGAACGGTTTGTTGCGTTGAAAACTAGACTCGACGAACTTTATTTTAGGCTTTTGAAACACCTCAAAATTCCTGATATACCAGAAGATATACCTCTATGAAGTTGACCCAAAATTCTGCCAAATTTTTGACAAACTTATTTTCTTCGATTTGCTCGATCCCAGAACCTTTAGACACTTTCTTAACACTTGTTAAGAGTATTCCTTAACCTTATAAGGGTTCCATGACCTCTTCAAGCTTACGTTAGTTTACTCATGACGCAAACGACGCGAAATTTTTTGAGGTGTAACATTCTCCCCCTCCCCCCCTCCCCCTTAAAAATATTCGTCCTCGAATGTTAAACTCTCACAGATCTTATGGAAGTTTTTGGTAGAGCTTCCTCTGTAGCTATAGTACTACCAACCGGAAGGTTATAATTTCTCAATCTAGATCTCCTTTAGTAATGGAGACAAATGCGGATACTTGAATCTCATATCTTTCTCAACTTCTCAAGTCATCTCTTCTACCTTAACATTCTTCCTTAGTACTATTACCAAGGCTACTTCTCTGGTTTTTAATCCACAATCCTAGAACTCTAGCGATCTGAGAGGGTAGGGACTTCTTCATACGATAATTGTTCTATACTCCAAATATCATCAATTGGTAGAGCTATGGGGGAGTTTCTCAATACACTTGCGAAGAATAGACATGTAAAAGACTGAATATACAGATTTCAATTTTTGGGGGTTAAATTTCGTAGGTCCTTCGACTATCATCTTGCGAAGTCTAAGATATCCAAGGGTCATACTTGCCGTTCTTATTACTTTTCGTAAATTTCTCATGAATGAGATTCCAAATTTGAACCAATCTGACGTTCTCTCATTTATAGAACTTCATATGAGCCATATGGATATTGGAATGAAGACTAATACCATATGCAAATTCAATCCCTACTAACTGGTCATCCTAATTTTCTTCGAGGTTCTAATATACATGCTCATAACATATCCTTGGACGTCGGAAAAATGTGTTCTACTTACCCACTTATCTCAAGGTGGGAAAGAATACTGGAGTAATCTATATTCTTTAGGTTTCTCTGTATATACTGATCCTCATGTGCTTGTAGAGAACGGAACATCTTAATCGGGTAACTAAAGCTACTAGATAATCAAATAATTCCATGCTGATTATTTCCTGAACATTCTATGCCTGGAATTCTCATATCATCATCATACACATTTGTATCATCAAATAATCGCATTCCTCCGAATATTTCATTTTCATTTTAGTCCTTCTCAATTGGTAACTCCACTTCTTTTCATCGACAAGATGTTACTATATTCTGGTTTGCCTTTTAGGCTTCCTTGTACAATGCTTTCTTAATTGTTCTATGATGCTAGACCTTTGTATCCACACAACTAGCTCGCGGTGGCTATTTCACTTAACTTTTATCTTAGTCTACTATCTACTTCGAATACCATCATACTCAATCCTTCTCTGCTTCTTCATTTCTGAACTTCCTATTACGCTCTTATCTTGAATTTCTGAGTAATTTCCTCCTTAGTGTACTCCCTTTCAATCTTTACTTAGTCATGCACATGACTACCTAGTTATGTTTATCATCAAATCGTCCTTTCATCTTATCGGCCTGCTAGCGTAATATCCTTTTGAGGTAGTTTCCAATTCCTTTATTACCATATTTCCATCTTTTAACAAGTCCTACTTCTGATCCAATACTTGTTTGTCTCATCTTCCCCTCTTAGGATGTTAGCCCATTATTCTATATTTAACATCCCATTAGTTCTCCTTTTTCTTGCACCCGTTAGTTCTCCTTTTTCTTGCAAGTACATACTCTCAGCGAATCCGTAACTAATCTTAGTCATGACTATTTACCGTCTAAATTTATCTGGTTAGTTGCACATATTTGTAACGAGTCACATATTCTCGTAGACTTACTGGTCCTGGACAGGCCTAATCTTTCCTCAAAAGGATCTTCATAGTTTCTTTACTGTTCTCCTAAAATCACCTTTCTCCTATTACTCACTTTCCCATTTCATTGTCGCTCTCATAAGACCAGTTTATTTCTTCTCAAGGATGCACCTTTGTCCCTTATTTACAACCTTCTTGGTTCTGGTTATGAAGACGTATAGGTTGGTTCCGGGGTCCTCACGTTCATTCTTTTTCACGTACAACATTACTCTATCTCCCGTAGATTTATTTAAAATTTGATCCTATTGTCTGCTTTCCTGCTTTCATCTTAACCTTTTCCTCAAATATATTACCTGATCCTCAATGGGTATACGTTTTCCTTGTCCAACTTTCTCGCCCCTTCATGACATCATAACCTTCTTTTTCCTAATGCTCCTGCTGACATAGTTGGTCGTGTTATCTCTATTTGACTTTAATTCCCGAGAAAACCCAATCCTAATTCTCTCTGTAGTGCTTGCTACCTCAATTTTGACATACAAAGACAAACAATACTTTTAACATGTCGTAAAATCAATCATAAGGGTATACATAATACTCGATGTAGCCACTCGTGACTTATCTTTTTATTGCTTTTCAACACCTTTTCTTCCGAGATATCCCGTTGCTATTTGATTTTGTCCTGAATCTGTGGCTTTAATACATCTCCCCTCTCTTTTTGCCCAGCTAGCCAGACTCATACCTTGCGATCATTTCAAAACTCTAATTGTAAAGCTCATATGTTCCTAATTTCCCTCGGGCTATTCTGGTTTCTCATATTTTTTTTTTCCTTTTTCGAATGTCTAAATCTATAGGTTTTCCTAGCATATCTTTCTACGTCCTAACTGTAAATCCTGGTGACATAACATTACTAAAAAATCTTTACTTGTACTTGTACCCTATCTCTTTGTCTAAGATAATCAACCTCACATCCTTTACTTTCCTGTAGCAACCGAATCGATCCTTGCGATATTTTATCTTCACTTGTACACCTACTCTCTTCTCTCCTTACACATAAACCGATATCGCACCTAATTTCTCTATCGTCAAATAACCTTCACAACACCAGTCTGAAAAAAATTGAGGTGAAACCTTCTTATAAGGATTAGCTAGAAATACACCACATATTGCTAAGGTTGATACAATCTCTACTTCCTTTGTCGGCCAAGAAACATCACATTTAGAAGTTATATAAACAATCCAGAAGACAATCATAATTGCAATCCAACTTACCTAACCATTTCTCATTCTTGAGTTCAAGGTCATCATTAATACCCGAAGTAACCCGGCCATAATGATTCTCAGAATAGTATCGACTATCAAATACTCAGAATCCCCTTGAAGTCGAATGACTGATGACTTCTGAATCCCAATGTAAACTCACATCATATAGGAAAGTCCGATAAAGCGAGTCTATGTGCCTGTCATCAACCCCTCCTGATCTTATGTATATATATAAATTTCTAGAATAAAACTTTCCCCTACTTATTAACTTCCTTTCCCATATCAATATCTTTTCATTATCTCTTACTCACCAATCTATATATATCGTAATACTGCATTTAAATTCTTAGTGTCAAATTTCCCTATATCTTCAATGAGTCTCAATCCTCCGAAATCTCGAACGCAACTCAGTCCATGTTACACCTCGTAATTTCAAAGAAGCACTTATTAAATTTGAACGTAAGTATGTCAAGCTATGGCTAAGTAAAACAACTTTGAATTATGAGGAATGAAGCATTATTAAGTATATTGTATGAGTAAAGGATGAATTACGATCTTGTAAGTCGTAACCGGAAAGATAACCTTGGAACCAAAGGATATGAATATTATCAAGTATGATTAATGATAAATATCATATATGAAGAGTTTCGGAAGATTCTAGGACCAAGCAAATCGAAGAAAATAAGCTTGTCAAAAAGTTGAAAAATGTTGGCAGAATTTTGAGTCAATTTTGGAGAGGCATATCTCCAGGTATATTAAGAGTTTTAAGGAGTTTTAAAAGCCTAAAATAAAGTTTGTCGAGTCTAGTTTCCAACGCAACAAACCGCTTGTCAATACGACATTGGAGTAGAGAATTATGGTTACATGTTAGGCTGACAGAGCAGAAACGCATGTTACAAAGAATCGAGTCGCGCACAAGAGCCGCGCTCGCTATAATAACCGGGATCGCGCGCATCGAACCGACTCTAGAATTCTTTAAAAGGGGTGTTACCCCTTATTTTTCATCCAAAACACTTCTAAAACATTCCCCAACCCTCTAGAATAGTTTCCCAACTTCCTCCATAGAATTTTAACGTAAATTAAGTGAAATCTCCGGATTTAATTCCGAACAGCGTATAGTTGTGATTATAAAATCGTATTGCGGTGAAACGTGGCTTGGATTCAAGGTGAATATTGTGGAGATGGTGGTTCTACTGGAAGTGAGGTACGAATCTTCCTATAAATATTGATTTAAGATTATTTACGGAAGAATAGTTATTAAATGATCATATAATGAACTTATGGGTTGAGAAATTGGATAAAACATCGTGTGGGATGTTTATGGAATAGATTGGTATTGATAATATTATTGTTGATGTTGGTATTGTTGTTGTTGTTGGTTTTTGGATTGCGATTTTGGGCTAGGCATATAAACAGGGGAGATGCTACCCAAATTTCGGCGGATTCTAAAAGGATTTTAATTAGAGGCTTAAGACAAGCATATCCCGATGAGCCTAACAATAGTACGAATGATTTTATATATAGATTGTGAGACAGGAAGTAGGTTGGAAAGTCGAGAAGTAATCTTCCAGGTATGTTAAGCTATCCTTTTCTTCTTTTTGGCATGATCTATGACAAGTGCGAAGCGTAATTATATCCATAATGAATTCACTCCTAGATGTAGGATATCCTGAGTTCCTTGACTTCTTAAGTCCCAAAGGGGCATCCGTAAGTTGTACGCTTCCATAATGATGTCTAGAACCTGAAGGGGATAGTCATGAGGTTTCTTTATTCATATGCATTTCATCACTGATTTTTGAATCTCGAAGGAGACAAATGAAAAGGGGAAGAAGTTCCCATCTTTGAAAAAAGGAAGAAGTTCCCGTTTTGAACTAAAGGTTGCTCCGAAGTGAGTCTTTTAATGCTTTACAAAGATTATCATGCATTTCATACTTATATACACGCACGACATCATTTCATGGGAAGGGGAAAAGGGCTAAGGCGTTATATACGCAAACCACCTGATCAGCTGGTATACAATGATTATGATGCCCGAAGGCGCCATTATGCTATTATGCCCGAAGGGGCTATGATCCAGGCGAAGGCATACATTTTATATATATATATATATATATATATATATATGTGTGTGTGTGTGTGTGTGTGTGTGTGTGTGTGTGTGTGTGTGTGTGTGTACACTCATGATGAATTAAAAGTTCATATGCATGTACATGATTTGCAGTGTTGGTTACAGGTACAGATTGAGTCTGTTTTTCCTTTATCATTCGAGTTGAGATATATTGTTTCAGTTCTGCCTTACATACTCGGTACATTATTCGTACTGATGTCTCTTTTCCTGGGGGCGCTGTGTTTCGTGCCACACAGGTGCAGACTATTGGGTAGAGGACACTTTCCATAGGATGTTCCCGAGTTATCAGCTAGATTGGCAAACTCCATTTCTATTCGAAGAGTGTCCGAGTCAGAGTACGTATGCATGTCCTCGAGTCAGAAGTATTACGGGTATGGCTGGGCCTTGTCTCAATATATGTTATGGTAATTTGGTCCATGTAGAGGCTTTTGCAGACAGTGTCCTATGGATAGTGCGTCGAGGTGTCGACAGTTGTGTAAAGCGGCCATGCAGGTCGACGTGGTCATATGCAATGTTTTAAATATTTTATTGTGACCAAAGTCTTCTCTGAATTAACGACAAGGAGAAGTCCCCGACTTGGTGAATATATATATATATATATATATATATATATATATATATATATATATATGTTTTACTTGACGGAAGCGTCATTTCATAATTTGAAGGTTCACACAAGACTGTGACTTATGAGTGTAGTGATAGTAGGGCGCTCAGCCGAGTAAGGTCTTGAGTGTCAGTCGCGGCCCTCTGGTTTGGGTCGTGACAGAAGTGGTATCAGAGCAATTCGTCCTAGGGTTTGTCTACAAAGTCGTGTCCAAAGAGAGTCTTATTTATAGGTGTGAAGCGCCCACACTTATAAACAAGAGGCTGCAGGGCATTTACGAACCATTAACCCTTCCTTCTCATCTTAGATCGTGCCATAGAGCTAAATTATAGGATTTGATGTCCCTGATTCTAACCCTAAATGTTCTTATTATGGATAAGTTGTTGATTATGTCGCTATGGGGTATTTGATGAGAATTGAAGTTGATATTCTGAAAGGTATGTTTCCTGCCTTATTGATATCGATAGACTTTGATATAAGAAAATGAGCTAGATGTTACGGGTATTTGTGATCGCCTTGTGAGGCATTGGATGTGTTTTCTGAGCTGTGTGTGGGAATGAGGCAGTAAGAAGTAAAGAGGAAACTTTGCCAAATTTTTTACAGAATGAATGGTTTGAATGTCTATGCCATAAAGAAAGAGTAAAGGGAAATGTGGCAGTCAGACGTTGGGTAAGTCACGATTGAATGAAAAATTATGAGACACTTTCAAAGTGAACTTTTAGGATGATTGTAATTTAATTTAAGGAAAGAACCCTGGAGGGAAAAATTATTAGTAGTTAAAGGAACTGGAATGAGTTGCATTGGAGATTTCGGAGAATTGAGATTTATTGAAGATATAGGGGAATTTGACACTAAGGATTCAAATGCAGTATTACGATTTATGGATTGTTAAGTAAGAGATAACGCAGATATATTGATATGGAAAAGGAAGTTGTGTAGTCATCAAGGACAAGAGGAAGGATAATGAGCCAACAAGACTGGCCAAGAGGCAAAACGTCGATAACATGGGACAAGAGTTTCGATAAGGAGCATAGAAATTTGATCATAAAGAAAATAGAATGAATGTATAGGGGGTATGTATAAATATGAGCAAGTTTTATAATTATAAGGGAAGATGAGGACTCGACGCATGGAGAAAGAACAAAGAGTAGTTCGTGAAGATTTCAAGATAAGAACAGGAACCGGTAGAAGATTAGTAGGACTATGATGCGTGACTGTGATGCCAACAAGTAGTTAAAAGAATTACGGGACAATATGAGCTAAGCTAATGAAAAGATGAGTCGTGGGAATGAATGGTAGAAAGTATCAAATTCTAACGGTATAGTATAAATATAAGTCGGAATCAGGAACCTAGAGCAAGGAGAATTTCAAGGATATCAAGAAGATAGTCGTGGAGAAAGACTAGGGCTAAAGTAGTGTGGTATAGTCGGACACTCCATAAAGGGGCCCAATGAATTCGATATCCCCATTAATTCATTAGCCTAGGGGACCACTAGTCATGAAAGGTAGAAGTGAAAAGACAATAGAGAAGGTATCAGGATTGTATCTGATATGCATAAACGTTTTGATTTGATATAAAAACTCAACTGGAAAAAAGGAAATAACTTAAGCCACGCTATGAAAAGAACTCTGGCATTATATGGGATAGAGGAGTTGAAGGATCGCTAAGGTCGGCCAGATGTCTATCAAAGACTGTTAATACTCAAAGGTTACTGGTACATGAGATCATCCTTTAAAAGGGGGGAAGAATAAATTTTTTTCTAAGATGAACCACAATATACCCAAGTTCAAAAGAGGGAAATGCACTGGCTTGAAGGAACCAAAACTCGAGATGAACCAATTTACTGAGAATGTGCTTGTCACAACCCAACCGGAGGGCCGCGGGCACCCGGTGCTAACCCACCCGGGCACCTCTTGACATACTTCACATTACATCTAGGTGAGCCATATAGCTAAATCATACTTTTCATTCATCAATCATACTAATACCATTTGGGCAACAATACATTTATATCATCATTGGCATCTATGCCCATATCAATGTACATAAGCCGACGAGGCTAACAAAATAATATCCAAAATATAGGCCGACAAGGCCAAACATATCTACCCATATACATATGTCTACGAGCCTCTAAGAAGAATACGTCATATCATATAGGCGGGACAGGACCCCGCCGTGCCCATAAATATGTACACAAAAGAATCTATACCAAAAGCTTTAGCTCGGATGAAATGGAGCTCTGCTATGTAGTCCCTGAGAAATGAAGCTATGGATCAAGTCTGTCTCCCTGGCCACCTGCGGGCATGACGCAGCATCCACAAAAAAAAAGGACGTCAGTACGAAGAATGTACTGAGTATGTAAAGCATGATCAACATCAATATGAAAGCATAATAGACGACATATGGAATAACATAGGATGAGAGATAATAGTATCATCATCATAACACTTACTTGCTTTACATAGGGACGTTCCATTTCTATTGCGTATCCGTGTACATACATCCACATCCGTATCAAAGATACGTATTCATACTCATTTACCTTTCATATCCATTTTCGTATTCGTATTCATATTTCCATTCATACTCCTATTCATATCATATACAATGCATATACATAGTCTTTACATAGCATTTACATATACTTAACATATTCGTACTCATATTGATGTCATATATATAGCATTTAATAGCATACCCGACCATCAAGGTTCGGTATTTCACATACGCCCTACCAAGGCTCGGTGTCATATATACACTGGGCCCTACCAAGGCTCGGGGTTATCTCGCGCCCAACGCATGGCGCGCGCGCATTATACATATATACATATTCACTATATTCTACCCGGCCATATAGGCTCGGGGTTTCATAATAGCCATACATAGGCACACATGCATATAAGCTCATAAGCATCTTTAGCGTCATTACTATCATCGTTCATTACGTCTATCCTTAGAGGATTACTCGTCGTATAAGGGATTTAGTACAATCGTATCATATCGAGGATCATAAGCTTAGTAGCTTTTTAGAGATAGAATCATTGGAGAATATCATAAGCTCATAGAAGGATAGATATTTGGCCAAAGAACCATGCCTTATGAAAGAAGGGTTAGCCTTACATACCTCTTCGTTCAACTTATTCTATCACTTGCACACTCTTCTTCAGTGCTCACGTTTCTACCTTCATTAGAGTGCATACTAATATTAGATAATCGATAGCTCAAGCATACTTGACTAAAGCTAGAGAAAATTGAGCAAAGATCTCTTTTGTTTATACAAATTCTCCATATCATATATCAACTCCCAAACGTTTATAATGATATTCACAACATCATAAGCAACAATCTTCACACACCTATATTATCCATATTTCCCAATTCACTTCAAATCATCCATAACCATAGACATATCACAATATTACGTTCATTCATATACAATGTCAATTACATGTTCTCAATATCATTTAAAACATGATTATAATCATAATTTATCAAGAATCATTACTCAATCCAAAC